>NC_086444.1:150571473-150871473 GCF_028390025.1 Pseudophryne corroboree | reverse complement strand
CCGGGTGGAGGTCGTGCTGAGGAAGTCTGCTTCCCAGTTGTCCACTCCCGGAATGAATACTGCTGACAGTGCTATCACATGATTTTCCGCCCAGCGAAGAATCCTTGCAGCTTCTGCCCTTGCCCTCCTGCTTCTTGTGCCACCCTGTCTGTTTACGTGGGTGACTGCCGTGATGTTGTCCGACTGGATCAACACCGGCTGACCTTGAAGCAGAGGTCTTGCTAAGCTTAGAGCATTGTAAATGTCCCTTAGCTTCAGGATATTTATGTGAAGTGATGTCTCCAGGCTTGACCATAAGCCCTGGATATTCCTTCGCTGTGTGACTGCTCCCCAGCCTCGCAGGCTGGCATCCGTGGTCACCTGGACCCAGTCCTGAATGCCTAATCTGCGGCCCTCTAGAAGATGAGCACTCTGCAACCACCACAGGAGGGACACCCTTGTCCTTGGTGACAGGGTTATCCGCTGATGCATCTGAAGATGCGATCCGGACCATTTGTCCAGCAGGTCCCACTGGAAAGTTCTTGCGTGGAATCTGCCGAATGGGATTGCTTCGTAGGAAGCCACCATTTTACCCAGAACCCTTGTGCATTGATGCACTGAGACTTGGCTCGGTTTTAGGAGGTTCCTGACTAGCTCGGATAACTCCCTGGCTTTCTCCTCCGGGAGAAACACCTTTTTCTGGACTGTGTCCAGGATCATCCCTAGGAACAGAAGACACGTCGTCGGAACCAGGTGCGATTTTGGAATATTGAGAATCCAATCGTGCTGCCGCAACACTACCTGAGATAGTGCTACACCGACCTCCAACTGTTCCCTGGATCTTACCCTTATCAGGGAATTGTCCAAGGAAGGGATAACTAAAATTCACTTCCTTCGAAGGAATATCATCATTTCGGCCATTACCTTGGTAAAGACCCGGGGTGCCGTGTACCATCCATACGGCAGCGTCTGAACTGATAGTGACAGTTCTGTACCATCAACCTGAGGTACCCTTGGTGAGAAGGGTAAATTTTGACATGAAGGTAAGCATCCTTGATGTCCCGAGACATCATGTAGTCCCCTTCTTCCAGGTTCGCAATCACTGCTCTGAGTGACTCAATCTTGAATTTGAACCTCTGTACGTAAGTGTTCAAAGATTTTAGATTTAGAATCGGTCTCACCGAGCCGTCCGGCTTCGGTACCACAACAGTGTGGAATAATACCCCGTTCCCTGTTGCAGGAGGGGTATCTTGATTATCACCTGCTGGGAATACAGCTTGTGAATGGCTTCCAAAACTGTCTCCCTGTCAGAAGGAGACATCGGTAAAGCCGACTTTAGGAAACGGCGAGGGGGAGACGTCTTGAATTCTAATTTGTACCCCTGAGATATCACCTGAAGGATCCAGGGGTCTACTTGCAAGTGAGCCCACTGCGCGCTGAAATTCATTGAGACGGGCCCCCCACCGTGCCTGATTCTGCTTGTAAAGCCCCAGCGTATACTGAGGGCTTGGCAGAGGCGGGAGAGGGTTTCTGTTCCTGGGAACTGGCTGATTTCTGCAGCCTTTTTCCTCTCCCTCTGTCACGGGGCAGAAATGAGGAACCTTTTGCCCGCTTGTCCACGAAAAGACTGCGCCTGATAATACGGCGTCTTCTCATGTTGAGAGGCGACCTGGGGTACAAACGTGGAATTCCCAGCTGTTGCCGTGGCCACCAGGTCTGAAAGACCGACCCCAAATAACTCCTCCCTTAATAAAGCAATACTTCCAAATGCCGTTTGGAATACGCATCACCTGACCACTGACGTGTCCATAACCCTCTACTGGTAGAAATGGACAACGCGCTTAGACTTGATGCCAGTCGGCAAATATTCCGCTGTGCATCACGCATATATAAAAATGCATCTTTTAAATGCTCTATAGGCAAAAATATACTGTCCCTATCTAGGGTATCAATATTTTCAGTCAGGGAATCCGACCACGCCAACCCAGCACTGCACATCCAGGCTGAGGCGATTGCTGGTCGCAGTATAACACCAGTATGTGAGTAAATACCTTTTAGGATACCCTCCTGCTTTCTATCAGCAGGATCCTTAAGGGCGGCCATCTCAGGCGAAGGTAGAGCCCTTACAAGCGTGTGAGCGCTTTATCCCCCCTAGGGGGTGTTTCCCAACGCACCCTAACCTCTGGCGGGAAAGGATATAATGCCAATAACATTTTAGAAATTATCCGTTGTTATCGGGGGAAACCCACGCATCATCACACACCTCATTTAATTTCTCAGATTCAGGAAAACTACAGGTAGTTTTTCCTCACCGAACATAATACCCCTTTTTTTGGTGGTACTCGTATTATCAGAAATGTGTAAAACATTTTTCATTGCCTCAATCATGTAACGTGTGGCCCTACTGGAAGTCACATTCGTCTCTTCACCGTCGACACTGGAGTCAGTATCCGTGTCGGCGTCTATATCTGCCATCTGAGGTAACGGGCGCTTTAGAGCCCCTGACGGCCTATGAGACGTCTGGACAGGCACAAGCTGAGTAGCCGGCTGTCTCATGTCAACCACTGTCTTTTATACAGAGCTGACACTGTCACGTAATTCCTTCCAACAGTTCATCCACTCAGGTGTCGACCCCCTAGGGGGTGACATCACTATTACAGGCAATCTGCTCCGTCTCCACATAATTTTTCTCCTCATACATGTCGACACAAAAGTACCGACATACAGCACACACACAGGGAATGCTCTGATAGAGGACAGGACCCCACTAGCCCTTTGGGGAGACAGAGGGAGAGTTTGCCAGCACACACCAGAGCGCTATATATATATATACAGGGATAACCTTATATAAGTGTTTTTCCCCTTATAGCTGCTGTATAGTTAATACTGCGCCTAATTAGTGCCCCCCTCTCTTTTTTTTAACCCTTTCTGTAGTGTAGTGACTGCAGGGGAGAGACAGGGAGCTTCCCTCCAACGGAGCTGTGAGGGAAAATGGCGCCAGTGTGCTGAGGAGATAGGCTCCGCCCCTTTTTCGCTGACTTTTCTCCTGCTTTTTTATGGATTCTGGCAGGGGTTAAATGCATCCATATAGCCCAGGAGCTATATGTGATGCATTTTTTTGCCATCCAAGGTGTTTTTATTGCGTCTCAGGGCGCCCCCCCCCCAGCGCCCTGCACCCTCAGTGACCGAAGTGTGAAGTGTGCTGAGAGCAATGGCGCACAGCTGCAGTGCTGTGCGCTACCTTGTTGAAGACAGGACGTCTTCTGCCGCCGATTTTCCGGACCTCTTCTGCCTTCTGGCTCTGTAAGGGGGCCGGCGGCGCGGCTCTGGGACCCATCCAAGCTGGGCCTGTGATCGTCCCTCTGGAGCTAATGTCCAGTAGCCTAAGAAGCCCAATCCACTCTGCACGCAGGTGAGTTCACTTCTTCTCCCCTTAGTCCCTCGATGCAGTGAGCCTGTTGCCAGCAGGTCTCACTGAAAATAAAAAACCTAATCTAAAACTTTCACTAAGAAGCTCAGGAGAGCCCCTAGTGTGCACCCTTCTTGTTCGGGCACAGAGATCTAACTGAGGCTTGGAGGAGGGTCATAGGGGGAGGAGCCAGTGCACACCAGATAGTCCTAAAGCTTTCTTTAGATGTGCCCAGTCTCCTGCGGAGCCGCTATTCCCCATGGTCCTTACGGAGTCCCCAGCATCCACTTAGGACGTTAGAGAAATATACTTTCTTTCTAGGAGCTCAGGAGAGCCCCTAGTGTGCATCCAGCTCAGCCGGGCACAAGAATCTAACTGAGGTCTGGAGGAGGGTCTTAGTGGGAGGAGCCAGTGCACACCAGGTAGTCCTAAAGCTTTCTTTAGTTGTGCCCAATCTCCTGCGGAGCCGCTAATCCCCCATGGTCCTTACGGAGTCCCAGCATCCACTTAGGACGTCAGAGAAAAATTATACTGGCGGGGGTATCGTACACGGTGCCTGGGCACCGAATATGCCTCTTTTGCCAGTGAAAAATCCCCTTAGTAACTTGCTGCCCAGGGCGCTCCCCCCAGCGCCCTGCACCCTGTAAGTGCCGTTGGTGTGTGGGAGCATAGAGCGCAGCGCGACCGCTGCGCTGTACCTCCGTTACTGAAATCTTCTGCCGTCACTGAAGTCTTCTGTTCTTCTAATACTCACCCGGCTTCTTACTTCTGTGAGGGGGGTGACGGCGCTGCTCCGGGAACAAGCAGCTAGGCGCACCAAGTGATCGAACCCTCTGGAGCTAATGGTGTCCAGTAGCCTAAGAACCAGAGCCCTTAACTAAGAAGAAGTAGGTCTGACTTCTCTCCCCTCAGTCCCACGAAGCAAGGAGCCTGTAGCCAGCAGGTCTCCCTGAAAATAAAAAAGCCTAACATAAAGTCTTTCTAGAGAAACTCAGTAGAGCTCCCCTAGTGTGTGTCCAGTCACTCCTGGGCACAGAATCTAACTGAGGTCTGGAGGAAGGGCATAGAGGGAGGAGCCAGTTCACACCCAGTCAAAGTTTTTTTAGTGTGCCCATGTCTCCTGCGGATCCCGTCTATACCCCATGGTCCTTTTGGAGTCCCCAGCATCCTCTAGGACGTAAGAGAAATGTTGTTTTAAATAGACTTAGTGTTCAAATCCCTTGTTTGAATGATGCTAAGTAGCTAGTTTACATCAAACCAATAGAAAAATCTGTTAATATCAGAAACAATGTTTTTTTTACACAGGCATTGGTAAAAAGATTGGTATCCAGATGGTAGGTCAACAGTCAATACGTCAACCACTATTGGCCGACATGGGAAAAAGGTAGACACAGGACAGGTCAACACATAAAAAGATCGACATGACTTTTTTACATTTTTTTTTATTTTTAACTTTTTCATATTTTACCATCCCCGAGGACTACAATTGGAAATAGTGCCAAGCGCAGCGGTGGCAGAGTAAGGCACCTTGCTTGCAAGAGGAGGCTGTGCACTGATTGGGGATCCTGATCATGTTACGCAAAAAACGGCACAAAAAAATCAGTAAAAAATGTAACGTCAACCTTTTGTGTCGACCTGTCCCGTTTCGACCACTACACTGTGTCGACCTTTTACCCACGTTGACCAATAGTGGTTGACCTATTGACTGTCAACCTTAACTAGGTCAAAACTATAACCAAAACGATGTATAATTTCAATGTCGCATCCCTACAACCATCCACCTATTTCATCCCCCTTCTCTCTGGTGCCTCTGCAAATACAACTAACCCAGCGTCCTCTAACACCTGTACACCTCACCCAACTCTCTGTTTTCACAGGCACTTCTACACACACAATTTCAATGCATTTTAAATATGCCTTTTCTAAATATTTCTAGGAAATATAGAAATGTAGCCATTATTGGTGTTCTTTTGGAGGAGTGCATCATTGAGTGAGAGATGGTTTGGTAGGGTACAATGGTTACATTACTGTAGAAGTGAAGTCAGAGCTTCTTCTCTGTGACTCTTGATGGATGGAGATGGTGGTGGAAGTAGTGAGTAGGTGTTGGTGGAGGAAAGAAGATAGTATTGGTGTGGAAGGATGATGGTATTAATGAAAGAAGTGAGAAGGTGTTGTTGGAGGAAGGAAGAGAGTGTTGGTGGAAGTGAGAATGTGTTGGAGGAGGAAGGAAGATAGAATGTAAGCTCTCACGAGTAGGGCCCTCATGTGCTTATCCTTTTCTTACTTTAATAATCCTCAACTGCCCAAATCTCGCAGTTTTTGGCCAACTGGAACTTATCTCTGTCATTCACTGGTGTAGTTATGCTTAGTTACCCTGTACTTGTCCTATATTGTCTTCAACTGTCAGTCACTGTTTTCCTGTTTTGATTATGTGCTGATGTACTCTGTAATTGGGTGCTGCGGAACCCTTGTGGCGCCATATAAATCAAGGATAATAATAATAATAGTGTTGGTGGAAGACGAGAGAAGGTGTTGGTGGAAGAAGTGAGAAGTTGTTGGTGGAGGAAGGAAGATAGTGTTGGTGGAAGAAGTGAGAATGTGCTGGTGGAGGAAGGGAAAAGGAGTTGGAGGAAGGAAGATAGTGTTGGTGGATGAAAGGAGATAGTGTTGGGATGGAGAGATGATTGTATTGGTGAAAGATGTGAGAAGGTGTTGTTGGAGGAAAGAAGATAGTGGTGGAGGAAGGAAGAGAGTGTTGGTGGAAGAAGTGAGAATGTGTTGGAGGAGGAAGGAAGACAGTGTTGGAGGAAGAAGTGAGAATGTGTTGGAGGAGGAAGGAAGATAGTGTTGGTGGAAGAAGAGAGAAGGTGTTGGTGGAAGAAGTGAGAAGTTGTTGGTGGAGGATGGAAGATAGTGTTGGTGGAAGAAGTGAGAATGTGTTGGTGGAGGAAGGGAAAAGGTGTTGGAGGAAGGAATATAGTGTTGGTGGATGAAATGAGATAGTGTTGGGATGGAGGGATGATGGTATTGGTGAAAGAAGTGAGAATGTGTTGGAGGAAAGAAGATAGTGTTGGTGGAGAAAGTAAGATAGTGTTGGTGGAGTAAAGGAGATAGTGTTGGGATGGAGGGATGATGGTATTGGTGACAGAGAAAGGAGATGGTGTTGGCTGATGGAGATGATGCGGTAGGTGGAGGAAGGGATCTTGCAGAATAGTGATGGGGCAGTAAGGAATGGCCAGTGGGGATCAGCTCCCCCCATATCGGGGCTCAGGCTACAGAGGTGCAGTTAGTGATACACAGCGGGTCATGCCGGGGAAACAGCAGCTGCTGGTGCGGGGATGAGGAGCCGGTGACCGGTGCTGCTGCATACGCCGATCCCGATCAGGCTGCCGGCTCCCGCTACTGTCTGTCCTCTCCCCGCTGCTGTGACGCCGGTAGGCGTCGGCTCTCCGACAGGACACCCTCCTGCAAAGCCGGGGCCAGGCTGGGCTCATTACGTCACATCCGGAGTGGCCATCTTTCTGCTAGGGCTAACGGATTGTGCGGGTCGGTGCCCGGGGAACTGCCCGTGACCCGCCGCCGCTATGTCAGACTTTGACAGCAACCCGTTCGCGGATCCGGACCTGAACAACCCGTTCAAGGTGAGCTGGGGGCGAGCGCCCTGTACCTGCATGCTGTGTGTGGCATCAGCACGGGTGTGTGTGTGTGTGTGTGTACAGCACCCCTGTATGCAGCTGCTCCTGTCGTGCGTCTGCCTGATGTGCTGTGCCTGGCACTAACCCCGGGCCTGTGTGTCTCGTATGCGCATGCCAGTGTGTGTGTCATCTCAGTAGGGGACCCAAAAATGTGGGATTATGAATTTTTGGATAAAGGATCCTCAATCTGTACCTATAGCTCTCAGACCCCTATACATGTCATAGTGCAGAGCCCCATCCATCCCCTGCCCTGTTTATACTGACATGTCATTGTGAGGTTTCCCCACTGGATCAATAGTGAGTCTGCTGGCAGGTTACAGTATTGTCTTAGTAAATATTGCAGTATTGGGATTGCTGCCTGTGTTTGCTCTTCTGTGCTGCCCAGTACACAAATAGAGGAGTATTGTGTGCGCTTTTGAACGTGATTTCACAGGAAATAAGTGACACTATATATTACATACTGTGATTGCCATTGACTTCATTGTCACCTAAGGCATTCTTACACTTCAGCCATCAGGATGTCCTGTAAGCGGTTTCCTCCTCTCTGTCTTGTCTGCGTGTCTGTAGGATACACTCGTGCCTTTTCCGTGTAATACAAAGTTTAATTTTAATAACTGTTTTAGATTAGCAGTACCTAGAATCTCCCGTAATTCATCCGGGGGTCGAGTTTTTAGAGTCATGCAGCTCCGTCTCTGTGGAAATAACTTCCTCACACAGTGTGAGAGGCCCCAACTATAGAATCCTTCAAAAGTAGACTCAAGACTTTCCTTTTTACTCAAGCATTCCCATAATTGTCCCTTTAGTATCTCCATGCTTCTGTATTTTATGAAAATCTGTTCTGTACTTCATTATTTTCTGTACTATATTATGCTATGTATCTGTTAAGCGCCTTGAGTCCTATTGGAGAAAGAGCGCTATATAAATAAAATTATTATTATAAGCAAAATGTGCAGTGACTTGTATATAGGATTAAGGTTATACATAAAGTGCTATCTTATTCCATTGCTGGTCACAAAGGGTTATATAATTCTTATGGTATCACAACAATATGGTTACCAATCTTATCTAATCTATTCTAATAAGATTTTATGGCTATCATCAGTATTTATAGTGCCGGGGCTTTATCACTGGTCATATTGCACCGGCAGTATAGTGTCAGCTGTGCTACACAGTGACCGGCATCACATCCTTCATCACCCACCAGGGAGACATTTTTGACTGTTTGACACCTAAAATGTTAACAGAATATGGTGCTTTGCTTTATCATCTTAACCCTTCCTGGAACCATGACAGAAGCTGGTTGCTACGGGCAACACTACCTTTCCTAGAAAGTTTCTGTACGGAAGTTTTTATACATGTCACCTGTTATCGTTCACTATTGTTCTAAAAATGTAAATCAGAAATATATAATTGCGGTGTCAGTGGTTGCTGGAATTTCTCATCTCTGCGTGCGGGTGCTGCTACCGCCATCATCTCTGCATGCGGGTGCTGCTACCGCCGTCATCTCTGCGTGCGGGTGCTGCTACCGCCGTCATCTCTGCGTGCGGGTGCTGCTACTGCCGTCATCTCTGCGTGCGGGTGCTGCCACCGCCGTCATCTCTGCGTGCGGGTGCTGCCACCGCCGTCATCTCTGCGTGCGGGTGCTGCCACCGCCGTCATCTCTGCGTGCGGGTGCTGCCACCGCCGTCATCTACGTCATCTCTGCCATCCTTGCGTGCGGGTGCTGCCACCACCGTCATCTCTGCGTGCGGGTGCTGCCACCCCCGTCATCTCTGCGTGCGGGTGCTGCCACCCCCGTCTTCTTTGTGCGGGTGCTGCCACCCCCGTCTTCTCTTTGTGCGGGTGCTGCCACCCCCGTCTTCTCTTTGTGCGGGTGCTGCCACCCCCCGTCTTCTCTTTGTGCGGGTGCTGCCACCCCCCGTCTTCTTTGTGCGGGTGCTGCCACCCCCCGTCTTCTCTTTGTGCGGGTGCTGCCACCCCCGTCTTCTCTTTGTGCGGGTGCTGCCACCCCCGTCTTCTCTTTGTATGGGTGCTGCCACTCCTGTCATCTCTTCACGCGGGTGCTGCTACCCCTATCGTCTCTTCACGCGGGTGCTGCTACCTCTATCGTCTCTTCACGCGGGTGCTGCTACCGCTATTGGGGTTCTATTCATGAAGCAGTGAAGAAGTTGCCCATATTAACCAATCTACTTTGAAGTAATATTTATCAAGTGCATTATATAAAATTATACGTAGTAGCTGATTGGTTACCATGGGCAACTTCTCCGCTCTTTTTTTCACTGCTTCATGAATAGACCCCATTATCTCTTCATGGGGATGCTGCCACCACTATTATTTCTTCATCAGTGCTGCTCCATTATCTCATCATGCGGGTGCTGGTACTGTTATCTCTTTAAGCGGGTGCTGTGTTTGTTATTGGGGTCTGTTCATGAAGCACTGAGAAGTGTGGAGAAGTTGCTCATGGCAATCAATCAGCTTTGAAGTTATGTTTATCAAGTGCATTCTATAAAATTATACGTAGTAGCAGATTTTCACTGCTTCATGAATAGACCCTATTATCTCTTCATGCGGGTGCTTCTACTGTTATCTTCTCTATGCAGGGGCTGTGATCACTGCTGCGTCCAGGAATGGCGTTAAAGGGCTGGCTCCACCTCCCATTTTTTTTCTTATAGTATTCCTTGCAGCCGGGACCGGGAGAATCGGGAGCCTGGGGATAAGCATGTGTATGTTTTTATGCTTCAGATTCTGAAATCGAGTAAAAGCTATACACCATATGCTGGTCAGTCTTGCGATCCGCTTGGATCCCAGCGACCATTGTATTCCACCCAATTTATTGTTTGATGAATTGTGTGATCACATCTTCCCATCTGATGGGACGGTGCTACAGATGACGGGCCGTGTAGTTACTTTAAGCACGTAACAATACGTATATTGAGTCGTGTAGTGTGTATGGAAATGCAATACATCATGTTTCATTGCTGAGATGCGTACCCAGCTTAATAGAATGTAAGCTCTCACGAACAGGGTCCTCTTACCTTCATGTGCGTCTCTTTATCTTACTTAAACCATATTTGACGGCACCAAATCCCGCAGTTTCCTGATATTCTGATACAGTTTTTGTGATACTTATTTCTGTGTCTGTACACCCTGTACTTGCCCTATATTGTCTTCAACTGTAAGTCACCGATTTTCTGTTTTGATTATTCATTTTTGTACTCTGTAATTGGGCGCTGCGGATCCCTTGTGGCGCCATATAAATAAAGGATAATAATTCTAGTCACATAGTACTTACATAGTGAAAAGTTCACCAAAGTCTTCAGAACATATTAATATTTAACTTATTCTACATGAGCACTGTACTGTTATTAAACAATTTTTTTTTACATGCAGGTTGGTTATGAAATGTTCTAACAGTCACTATTACGTACTTGCAGTGTGTGTGTGTGTATGTATCTCTATCTATCTAACACACACACACACACACACACACACACACACACACACACACACACGTATATTATCTTTAAGTTAACGTATGGACATGACTCTTGTATAATATCCACTCTTCTCTTAAATGAAGGCAGGCTGTCACAGCTGTAGTTTCTGTCGTGCGGTTGTACTTCCCAGCTAGTCTCTGGTTACATACAGGCCTACATTAACACATTATTAATGATGCTGTCTAATATGGTACAGTGCCACAGAAATTCATCCAGTTCCACATTGTAATGTGTCTTTATGGGTTTTGCTTACAGAAGTCGCGTACAGTGTAAACCAAACCTAAAACTAAGTATCAGGCTTAGTCTAATGGCCCATACACACTAAGCAATATCGTTCACAATCTGAACGATATTGTTCAGTCCTAAATGATATTGCAAAATGTGTATGCATGATCCGACGTACGGTGCGCGCTCCCGTGGGTCACATGCGACTTTGGACTGCATGCAGTCTTGATGAGGCGATATTGTGTGCTTTAGAACTCCAGTGATGTTTCTAGACATCGTTTGTAGTGTGTACACACGATCTAATATGATATCTTATACAATATCATACTGTATTGTATATAATGGGATCGCATAATGGGGGTCATTCCGACCCGCTCGATGCAGTTTTTCGCAGCGCAGCGATCCAGTCGGAACTGCACATGCGCCGGCGCAAGCTAGCCGTCGTTGCCAGCCGTTGTTGCCTAGCGATCGCTTCTGAGGCAGAGGCGGTCGCTGGGTGGGAGAGGGCTGGATGGCGGCGTTAAGCTGCCGTGTAGGGGTGCGCGGTCCGGCCAACACAGGCGTGGCCGTACCGTTGGGGGGGGGCGAGCCGCGGCGGCTGCATGGCATCGCACGCAGCCGCTGCGAGCCGGGGAGCGACGAGTAGCTCCCGGCCAGCACGCTAAAGCAGCGCTGGTCGGGCGCTACTCTTTAAGTGCAAAGGCATCGCCGCTGTGTGATGCCTTTGCACTTCTGCGGGGGGGGGGGGGCGGCGCAGACATACGGGGCAGACTAGCCCTGTGCTGAGCGTCCCCCCGCATGTCAGTGTGAATGATCGGAGCTGTGCTAAATTTAGAACAGCTACGATCAACTTGGAATGACCCCCAATGTGTACATAGCATAAGATTGTGCATACAGTTTCTGTTATGTGTGTGTGTGTGTGTGTGTGTGTGTATATGTGTGTGTATATATATATATATATATATATATATATATATATATATATATATAAAAAATAGGAGTATAGCGCCACGTGTGAGGGGAAAAACACCTAAAAATACAAAATATATATTTATATGTAAAAAACACTCCCTTAAAAATAATAGGGTGTCAGCCGTCCCCTGAAAATTTCAGCATTGGTAATTATATATATATATATATATATATAATATACAATATACACACACACACACACTGCAGAGATGATGCGCCACTCCAATGATTTGCGCATAGAGCATGAATAATACAACGTATCAATGCCTTTTATTCGTTTGGCATTTTCATCAGGTAGTAAAACAAATAATGCAGACATCTTACCTTATAAAGAAGATAGCACCCGGTGTGGCGCCAAAGCCGCAGCGGGACCGCACTCGAGATGGCGTTCTACGGGAGTAAGCCAGACGTCACGTGACTAAACCATCACAATAACAACCAATAACAAAAATACGGAGGCACACAAAAGCTTTCACTGAAAGGCTGGTATTAGTATATTACTAAATCATAAAGTATGATATTAATACAACTAGGTAAATCAGCATTACAAATCAACAAACTGGTTTGAGAATGGCTATCAAAGATGCCTCTTCAGGTTGTACAATAAATGAAGCAAAAAATCGACCAACACTAAAAAGACAATACAAAATCAGAATGGACAATAGATACAATACTACAGATAGATGCAGTTATTGCATAGAATAGTTCATTTCCTACTCGCTACTCCTTAGACCAATGTAGTAAGGGCATATAAGGGACACGGTACTGTAAAATTTAACCATTATTGCCAAGAAGACTGATCCCAGAGTGTTCATTTAAACCTCTGGGAGCTAACGTCCCACGTCGGAAAATCCAACGTGCCTCGCACTGCAATAGTTTGAGGCCACGATTCCCACCTCTCAAAGATAAAGGCACATGGTCGATCATACGATATTTGAGGGTGGTCAAATTGTGCGAAGCCAATGCAAAATGCCTCGCAACTGGCTGATCATTCTTGCCTGTACTCAAAGCGTACTTAATGGATGACCGATGGGCAGCCATTCGTTCTTTAAATGGATGTTCGGTCTTTCCTATGTAGGATAGACCACAGGGGCAGATTATCTGGTAAACTGTGAATTTAGAGTTACAAGTAAGTCTGTGTCGAATATAGAATGTTTTACCCGTATGGGGATGATAAAATACCTCACCTGGAATCAAAAACTTACAGGTAACACAAGTGCAACGGATACAGCCTAACCTCCCCCTATAGATACTGGGTGTTGGCTCAGAAATGTCAGATTCAACTAAAATGTCACGCAAATTGCGGCCACGTTTATAACATGACATGAGCTGCGTGTCAGACAGATTGCAATCGGGATCACATTTAATGATGGGCCATAGTTTCTTAGAAATCTTATTGATAGTCAGACTAGCCGATGTAAATTGTGTGACCCAAGGTAAAATCTTTTTGTTATCAATCTTCGGTTGCAGTAATGACTCTCGCTCAATATTTAAGACCTTAAGTTTGGCTTGTTGTAATAAGCCAAAATCATAACTACGGTCCAAAATTTTTTTAAACAGGATATCAATTTGAGCTTCAGCTAGCTTAATGTCTGATGTAATTATACGTCTAGCCCGAATAAATTGGGAATAGGGAAGTCCTTTGATTAGGGACCTCGGGTGACAACTATTGGATAACAGTAAATTGTTACGGTCTGTTGGCTTGGAATAGAGATCAGTAGAAATAAGCCCCTCTTGGACAGATATAGCCACATCCAAGAAATGAATCTCATAAGGGCTGAAATCAAGAGTAAACTTAACAGGGCTATTGCCAGAGTTATGTAAATTGATATGATTGATCAAATAACTGCTGTCACCTTTCCAAAAAATTAATAAGTCGTTTATGTAACGACAAAAAAAGATAATTCTGTTAGCAATGGAAGCATCACAAAAAAACACAGCCTGCTCTACATCAAACATAAATAGGATTGCATATGAAGGGGCTACCGCCGCCCCCATAGCACAACCAACCAGTTATAGGGAACAACCCATTATACAGAAAGAAGTTACGTGTCAGAACAAACTGTAGAAGAGTCAACACAAAATAAATATCTGGACCATTATATGTAGCCTGCCCATTTAGAAACCGGCCCACAGCTGCCAAACCTAAATCATGCGGTATGACAGTGTATAAGCTGGTTACATCAATGGTGAACATTACAACATCAGGATCCAACCTAGGAAGAGCCAGTAATTTTAACCAACAACGAAGTCGTATCCAACAAATATCTAGGATGGTTCCTAATATACGGTTGCAATACACTATCTAGATACACAGAAATAAATTGAGATAGCCCACCCCGGGCTGCAATGATGGGTCTACCCGGGGGATCAATAACAGATATGTGCAAATCATTGGAGTGCCGCACCATCTCTGCAGTATATTGATTTATTCGTGAGGGCACCCAGTGTACATTTAAGTTAAGTGGCTGGGCCGGACCCCTGCCCGTCGTGTGTATATGTATGTGTGTGCGTGCATGTGTGTGTGTGTGTGTATGTGTGTATATATATGTATATATATTACTACATAATAAAATGCATGTTTCTTCAATATTAATGGGACACATTCGAACCTGCCTTACCTTGGTAATAAAAAGAATCCTTTTATCATTGTTTATTTTATAAGGTGTTGAAGAACTCTGCAATGCCATTTAATTCGTATATATAAAAAATCATACGTAAAAGCAAATCCTATGAAAAACAGGTGGTGGTTTTGCCTTTATTTTACTAAAGATGTCCAGTAAAACATCTGGACATAGTAATTCTGCACAGGGAGTCTCCTTACTGTGAATTTACAGTTATTCAATTGTATACCAGGATTGCCGCTTGCATTCATTAAAATAGAATTACTGTTCTAATTATTATTATTATTATTATTATGTGACTTGAATAATAGTTCTTTAGTATAGTGAGTTCTTTAACTTTATAATCTGAAAGGCCAGTTTCCTGTTTGGGGGAGGGATTTTTTCAAAAGGCAATCTCCCATTCCCTTTACTGGTGATTAAGACAGCATAAGAATGAAGTGGAAGTGTGTTTCCAGCATTGCTCAGATTGTGTCCTCCACCATGCCGGTCTATTTTCTACATAAGGGGGTTGATAAAGAGTTAATACTATACAGCAGTTGTTCCTTTTAGAATATTCCAGACTCAAATACCGTTGTACAGCTGCCTTAGGGGGAAATTTAATTCTTCTTCCCTGCGGCTGCTACTAGATGGCACAGAATGGAGTGATCCAATTGTTGCTCCGTTCGGGTGCAAATAGCCACATACGGGGGTGTGCACATTTCAGCTCACAACCTCCTGGGGTGCAAGCTGAAATGTGCGATGAATTGGCACTCTCACCGTCCAAATGGGAGTTTTCCGGCCAGAGCAGTATTTTACATGGGTTTTGCCACTGCACGGCTAAGTCCATCACTTATGGATGTGCACTCGTCCCAAGGGGGGAAACAAAATTGAATTGCTCTGATGGGTACCCATTTCATTTGCGCACCCACAAGACAATTGCATTCCCCCTTAATGTTATGGGCCTAGAGCAGATACCTTTCACTGCTGTATTTATACAAAGGGATCTTTGTCCCAGGGTAGTTACTGGTAAATATGACATGTAACCTGATACCAATGAAAGTTTGACTTATTAAATATTTATAAAAAGTAAGACACCCAATCAGAATATCTTCGCTGTAGCCTTCTTCTCTTTACTGACAAAGTATAAATAAGACCTACCTGAGTTTGTGGAGAGGCTCATGGAGGGCTTTTAAATTTCTCTCCTTCTCTCCCCTAAAGTACTGTACTTTTGAGGTAAATAGCGGGCAACATTTGGGGTCAGTTCAATTCAGAGTGAATTGAATAGTGCCGGGAGGGAGCTTCCTGAATCCATTAAATTCAGCGCAATGCTAAGTCGGAGAATGGCCGTACTAGCGGATTAAACAGGGTGTTTAGTTGCAAGAACAGGCATTCTCCGACCTAAGTGCCTCGCCGCAATGCTCTTTGCACGTCGCTAGGGCATAAAACAGCATTGCAGACCTAGCTTTGTCTGATTACTGTTTAGACCCCTGGAGTGGTACGAGAAGAAATCCTCTAGTCGGGGGTTAAAATCGTGCAGAATTGAATAGCTACGTGAGCTCCCTCCCGGCGCTATCCAATTCGCATTCAGTTGAATCGACCCTTTCTTTTTGTGGGAAATTGGACTTGCTTAGTGAATAACAACACAACATGAGTAGGGCATTCGCTCATGTAAGTGATTTTCTTTTATGGTTAAAAGTAAATGACACTTGTATAATAAAGCACATACAGGCTTAATGCTGTATATAGTAACATATGCGGATAGGAAATATCCAGCTACATTCACTGAAACCTTTGGTTCCCGTGTATAGATTTCCAGGCTACCTCTGCACTTGGGTTGCAGAACGGAGCACTTTCAGAGACATGTTCTCTCTGTGGAGAGACTCATTCTATGGGACAACAGGTCAATGGATGAAATGTGTCAATCTTCCTAAAGAGTGGAGAAGTTGCCCATAGCAACCAGTCAGCATGTACTTTATAAATGCTAGCTAAAAGCTGATCAGTTTCTACGAGTAACTTGGCCGCTCTTCAGAAGGTTTTATATGTTTTCCCTTATGTGTAGGTGAAGGTGTTTTTGTTATTAGCTTATTCTATGGGTGAATATTAAGAACTCATTCATGTTAAACAGAGAAGGGCGAGAGTGATTTTGCATCCACTGGTGGCAGCGCTGTAGTGGAATGTCTCTAAACATCTTTAAAGAAATTCCTTAAAAAAAAAAAAAGTAATAATTATTTCAACTAGACCCAAGTATGTGTGTGTGTATATGTATGTGTGTGTATGTGTATATATATGTATATATATATATATATATATATATATTCACACAAAGTGACATTTTTCTCTTTCTTCCAGTGAGGTATAAAATGATGTCAGTACATGGATAATAGTTATTGCACAGTTAGAGGCAGGATGTAGAGAGCCTCTCTGGGTCTCATCCTCCTATATGGAAACCCCGGTAGTGACATCAGGAGGTGGAAATCTAGAACATGCTTTATGGCTTTGCAGCAGGGACTGATAAGACTGAATGGAAAGAGAGAAAATGTGGATATGCAGGATATGTTTGCTCTATGTCGGTATTATTATCCTTTATATGGCGCCACAAGGGATCCGCAACGCCCATTACACAGTACATAATCAAATGAGCAAACAAGAAAACAGCATTTACAGTACAAGACAATATAGGACAGGTATGAAAAACTCGGGTGTTAGGTGCCATCAAAGGGAGTATGGAGTATAAGATAGTGTAAGTAAGAAAAGGAAAGGCACATGAGTAGTCGCAAGACCGGTCTGTTATTGGATTCTGCAACAGATGGAGGTTAGTTTGGTGGAATATGATCATAATCCAGACAAGTGCAGGTATTTGTTTTATGCTACTATGGCAAACACTCCCCAGTTGTTCTGACTAGAGGATATCACACTAAAAGCCTCGTATTATTAGAGTAATGGCGAGATTGGCTCTCTTCTGTTGACAAATGTTTATTGGGCCGTGATTTTCTCATATAGACAAATAGACCAAAGCGAAAAGGCAATTAACACTCTCCACGTTTTTTTTTTTTTGCATGAACGTCAAAGATAGCATTTTTCTTCTGTATTCCATCTTGTTTATGCATTAGTTTTGTAGAGCCAGTTGATTATGCTAATTGATGGTTCCTTCGTAAATTCTGGGTTCTAAAGTTTAGTTTTTTGTTATAGTCCTCCTTCTGACCTTGCACTCTTGTATTATCAGAAAGGGCTGTCTGCTATTTCCTTACGTAAAGTTAGCCCACCTTCTGAGTTCTGCACATACACCCAGAGATTGCACATATAATCTATGTGTGATATAGCTCCTCTTTGCTAATCCAGGTGCTGGGCCATGTGATCGGTATCTGACCTATCTGTGTGTTCCTCTGTTTCTGGAGCAGCTGATTTCCTTACATAATGGCCAACTCCATTGTATGTTTTGTTCCTAGTCAGATAAATAACAATATCCATTAGGATCAGATTGTGGTCTCACCTGTTTCTAGGGAATACGTACTATTTACCAGCGGACGGGATGCCGGCTGTCAAGATCCCAACAGCGGCATCCCACTCGCCAGAATGCCGACTGCGGGGCGAGTGCTGAGTACCCTTGCGTGCTTGGTGGCCCACTGCGCTCACCACAGGGTCTATTCTCTATGGGTGTTGTGGACACCGAGTGGGAATAGCCTCTGTGCGCGGGTTTCTGGCTGTCAGCATTGTTGGCTGTTGGGATCCTGACCGCCGTGATCCCGACAGCCGGCAAATTGATTGCAGCACGTTTCTAGGTATAACCGATTCCTATTGAAGTGATTTATTTTATTTTGGCATATTGATCCTTACAAATAGGGAATCAAAGCAGCACTACCGGGAGCCCTCACCCATTCATACTCCTACTGATGCCATGCCTCTACTACCTAATTACAGTATGCTGACAAACGTAAAAAAAATTTTATTCCATTACTTGTCATTAGTGCTTTTGGCTATCTACGGAGACAATTCAGATATATAACTGGACCCAGCCATGCCATATCGACCCTCGCTTTAGACAGGGCAAAATGCTTCCGGCGCCCAGAAGCACCCCGTCCAAAGCATCGGGCTCAACAAGAAAGATGTGCAAAAAGCACATTTCTGCTCGCCCCCTCATGAGGAGGAAAGCAGAAATAGTGGGATGCATGACTGATCGGACCAGCAATTCAAATGCTCTGTTGGGCGCCCCCAAAGCATTGGGTACCCTGCACCACGGAACTCTACTTGACTGCACATACTGCAAGCACCCATTATTTCTGCTCGCCCACTCCTGAGGAGGTGAGCAGAAATGTGTGAAACGCCAGGCTTTTTGCACGTTGTTCTTGTCACGCCCAATACTGTAGATGGGTTTAGCCACTTTGCATGGCTAAACCTGGTACTTCTGGGTATGACTACAACAAGCAATGGGTCCCCAGTGCTGGAACAGATATTTGAATATTACCTACAGTGATGGGCGATATGCCGCAGCGGGGTGCAATACATCATTTGAATCTCCCCATTAATCAGTAGTATATCTCTCCACCTCTCCAGGAAAAAAACTAATACTTTTTGTATTTTTATTTAAGCCGCATTATTCAGTTTAGGAAAAAAACTACAGCAAGACGTGTACTAGAATGATGAGTTGTGCTGTTGATAAAAATGGCTGTGTGTATGTGGTAGAGAAATCAGACTGCAAGCTCCAAGGGTTCAGAGACTGCTGTGAACATCATTACAAAAGTAGGGTGTGCAGTCTAGAGCCACGCTCCTTGCATACTGCTGTGAACATGTACGGACTCTTTAACAGTAACAACCCAAATAAGTGAGGACACCTCTAAATTGATGCACTCTTTTGATGAAATAGCCAAACTTTGTTAACGGAAGATTGTGGCTTTTGTGTGAGAGCAGTTGTTACACTATGTGCAGCAGCGTAGCATGGGGAATTACTGCGACAAGATGCCGCCTTCTCCAACACAACGATCACACAAGCATTCATCTTAAAGCCTTACGTGTGCTAATGGTGACCAGGCCACTGCCGATGATGAAGGCAGATCATATAAGTATTAATAGGAGTCCAGAACTGATCATTCATGAGGATGAAACACAGGATGCTGTAGGTCCGTCATTACCATGTTGCAAATATCCGTAAAAGACACCATTTGATTGAAAACCTGCTTGAGCCAAGTTACAAGTGGAACAAGGGGACATGTTTGGCCAGATCCGAACGATACAGCTGCTTTGTGTATTGTCAAGTAACTTGTGAAAACTCTTCAGTCATTTTCATAGCAAGGAAAAGAGGTCAGAGAAAACGTGTACAGGTGCGTTCACATGCGCCTCGTTTCTGTGTAGACGGAATCGTGCCAGGTTTTTTTCTGTCTTATGGATACAGAGCCATCTAGTTCTACCACTTGCAGCTGTGGACTGGATCTCCCAAATATAACTGCACATACATGCAGGGATGTGAAGTGTGAAGCAGTCTTGCGTGACCCTCCTCCAGCACTGTACACAGCTCTGTGTGGCACTCATTATCTGATGGCACGTGATGCTAGAGGATTATTCTGTGTCATCTGGTATTCTTATCAAAGATCACAATTAAGAGGTCAGATAACGGTGTGCACGGGTAAACAAGCTGTACCCTCCTGTAGGCAGAGCAGTAAGATGTTATACACCGCTATGCAGAACAGAGACAATGGGAGCTTCATCCAGTCATAACCAGAGAGAAGGAGGCGCACTGCCTATGGTATGTGTCATTTATATCATCCATCTCCCTGCTGCACGGCTGTCAGACTTTCTGCATCTCAACTGATGTGACTTTAATCATCACATGACGGCAAGTAATCTGCTAAATTCTGAGTCTGTACAGATGACTACTTCTGGAGTGCGCAATGTCCGCGGAAATAAGATTATACTTTTCCCAGTTATTATATCACATAAATGTTCTGAAGCCTTTTATCTGTTTTGTTGTTCTCTTCTTTATTATATTGGTTGTGAATAGAATTGTTGTGTTTTTTGGGAGACATAAAACTTTCCATGAGCTTGCCAGCAGATAATGAGTAACCTAATACTAAGGAGCTTTTCTCTGGTGAGTGTGCTGTTCAGAACAGGTCTAGTTGTTGCTTTATAACAGAGTTTGTTGGTCCCAAATCATGTAGACCATGAACCTTCACCCTGGAAATTAGTCTCTCCATCCTCTCCATGCAGAATGCCCCCTCTCCCCATCCTCTCCATGCAGAATGCCCCCTCTCCCCATCCTCTCCATGCAGAATGCCCCCTCTCTCCCCATCCTCTCCGTGCAGAATGCCCCCTCTCTCTCCCCATCCTCTCCGTGCAGAATGCCCCCTCTCTCTCCCCATCCTCTCCGTGCAGAATGCCCCCTCTCTCTCCCCATCCTCTCCATGCAGAATGCCCCCTCTCTCCCCATCCTCTCCGTGCAGAATGCCCCCTCTCCCCATCCTCTCCATGCAGAATGCCCCCTCTCTCTCCCCATCCTCTCCATGCAGAATGCCCCCTCTCTCTCCCCATCATCTCCATGCAGAATGCCCCCTCTCTCTCCCCATCCTCTCCATGCAGAATGCCCCCTCTCTCTCTCCATCCTCTCCATGCAGAATGCCCCCTCTCTCTCTCCATCCTCTCCATGCAGAATGCCCCCTCTCTCTCCCCATCTTCTCCATGCAGAATGCCCCCTCTCTCTCTCTCTCTCTCTCTCTCTCTCTCTCTCTCCATCCTCTCCATGCAGAATGCCCCCTCTCTCTCCCCATCCTCTCCATGCAGAATGCCCCCTCTCTCTCCCCATCCTCTCCATGCAGAATGCCCCCTCTCTCCCCATCCTCTCCATGCAGAATGCCCCCTCTCTCTCTCCATCCTCTCCATGCAGAATGCCCCCTCTCTCTCCCCATCTTCTCCATGCAGAATGCCCCCTCTCTCTCTCTCTCTCTCTCCATCCTCTCCATGCAGAATGCCCCCTCTCTCTCCCCATCTTCTCCATGCAGAATGCCCCCTCTCTCTCCCCATCCTCTCCATGCAGAATGCCCCCTCTCTCTCCATCCTCTCCATGCAGAATGCCCCCTCTCTCTCCCCATCCTCTCCATGCAGAATGCCCCCTCTCTCTCCCCATCCTCTCTATGCAGAATGTCCCCTCTCTCCCCATCCTCTCCATGCAGAATGCCCCCTCTCTCCCCATCCTCTCCATGCAGAATGCCCCCTCTCCCCATCCTCTCCATGCAGAATGCCCCCTCTCCCCATCCTCTCCATGCAGAATGCCCCCTCTCTCTCCCCATCCTCTCCATGCAGAATGCCCCCTCTCTCTCCCCATCCTCTCTATGCAGAATGCCCCCTCTCTCTCCCCATCCTCTCCATGCAGAATGCCCCCTCTCTCTCCCCATCCTCTCCATGCAGAATGCCCCCTCTCTCTCCCCATCCTCTCCATGCAGAATGCCCCCTCTCTCTCCCCATCCTCTCCATGCAGAATGCCCCCTCTCTCTCTCCATCCTCTCCATGCAGAATGCCCCCTCTCTCTCTCCATCCTCTCCATGCAGAATGCCCCCTCTCTCTCTCCATCCTCTCCATGCAGAATGCCCCCTCTCTCTCCCCATCCTCTCCATGCAGAATGCCCCCTCTCTCTCCATCCTCTCCATGCAGAATGGGTGTGGTATGGAAGGTAGATAGTAAGTAGGTCGACAGGGTGTCTAGGTCGACATGAGTTTTGTATGGGTTTTTTTGGTGTCGTTTTCTTCGTAGAGTGACCGGGAACCCCAATTAGTGCACCGTGTCCCCTCGCATGGCTAGCTTCGCTCGCCATGCTTCGGGCAAGGTGCCTTGCTTCGCTCGGCACAGATTACCGTTCCAATCGTAGTCCACGTTGATCGTTAAGTATGAAAAGGTTAAAAAAAAAGAAAAACATTGTGAAAACTCATGTTGACCTGTCGACCTAGTACATGTCGACCTAAAGACCCTGTCGACCTAGTGACTGTCGACTTATAGACCGGATCCCATGCAGAATGCCCCCTCTCTCTCCCCATCCTCTCCGTGCAGAATGCCCCCTCTCTCTCCCCATCCTCTCCGTGCAGAATGCCCCCTCTCTCTCCATCCTCTCCGTGCAGAATGCCCCCTCTCTCTCCCCATCCTCTCCGTGCAGAATGCCCCCTCTCACCCCGTGCAGAATCCCCCCTCTCTCACCCCGTGCAGAATGCCCCCTCTCTCCCCATCCTCTCTCCGTGCAGAGTGCCCCCTCTCTCCCCATCCTCTCTCCGTGCAGAGTGCCCCCTCTCTCCCCATCCTCTCTCCGTGCAGAGTGCCCCCTCTCTCTCCATCCTCTCTCCGTGCAGAGTGCCCCCTCTCTCCCCATCCTCTCTCCGTGCAGAGTGCCCCCTCTCTCCCCATCCTCTCTCCGTGCAGAGTGCCCCCTCTCTCCCCATCCTCTCTCCGTGCAGAGTGCCCCCTCTCTCCCCATCCTCTCTCCGTGCAGAGTGCCCCCTCTCTCCCCATCCTCTCTCCGTGCAGAGTGCCCCCTCTCTCCCCATCCTCTCTCCGTGCAGAGTGCCCCCTCTCTCCCCATCCTCTCTCCGTGCAGAGTGCCCCCTCTCTCTCCATCCTCTCTCCGTGCAGAGTGCCCCCTCTCTCTCCATCCTCTCTCCGTGCAGAGTGCCCCCTCTCTCTCCATCCTCTCTCCGTGCAGAGTGCCCCCTCTCTCTCCATCCTCTCTCCGTGCAGAGTGCCCCCTCCCTCCCCATCCTCTCTCCGTGCAGAGTGCCCCCTCTCTCCCCATCCTCTCTCCGTGCAGAATGCCCCCTCTCTCCCCATCCTCTCTCCGTGCAGAGTGCCCCCTCTCTCTCCCTATCCTCTCTCCGTGCAGAGTGCCCCCTCTCTCCCCATCCTCTCTCCGTGCAGAGTGCCCCCTCTCTCTCCCTATCCTCTCTCCGTGCAGAATGCCCCCTCTCTCCCCATCCTCTCTCCGTGCAGAATGCCCCCTCTCTCCCCATCCTCTCTCCGTGCAGAGTGCCCCCTCTCTCTCCCTATCCTCTCTCCGTGCAGAGTGCCCCCTCTCTCCCCATCCTCTCTCCGTGCAGAATGCCCCCTCTCTCCCCATCCTCTCTCCGTGCAGAGTGCCCCCTCTCTCTCCATCCTCTCTCCGTGCAGAGTGCCCCCTCTCTCTCCATCCTCTCTCCGTGCAGAGTGCCCCCTCCCTCCCCATCCTCTCTCCGTGCAGAGTGCCCCCTCTCTCCCCATCCTCTCTCCGTGCAGAATGCCCCCTCCCTCCCCATCCTCTCTCCGTGCAGAGTGCCCCCTCTCTCTCCCTATCCTCTCTCCGTGCAGAATGCCCCCTCTCTCCCCATCCTCTCTCCGTGCAGAATGCCCCCTCTCTCCCCATCCTCTCTCCGTGCAGAATGCCCCCTCTCTCCCCATCCTCTCTCCGTGCAGAATGCCCCCTCTCTCTCCCCCCATGCAGAATGCCCCTTCTGTCCCCATCCTCTTGCCTCAATTCTATGACAGTTGAATAGTGCCAGGATGTCTTGGCATGTGTAGCTGGCATGCCCCCAGAGCCCACCATGAGGCACCTCTGCATCCACTGCTTCATTCATCTCGAATACTAGTACCGTTTTCAGATTTCCCCACGCCCTCTATCCTATAACATGCCAACAACTGTGGCCACACTATGCACAGGTGCCACCCGACGCAAAGAATCTAAAATATCCGCTAGGCACCCCTCCATCTACTGGGACTGGGGACCTGTAATGGCTGCCGGCTTCCAGACAAAGTGGAGAATCTACAAATCTAACACCAGTGTTTTGTTTGGGGCTGCACACTCCTACTATTGTGAGCTGTCAGTCTGTCGGCAAAGAACACACACACTGTACAATGCGCAGAATATCTGTCCAGCGCTGATCGAATTGCGCAGATATGTTTGAAGATTTCAGCATGACCGATCAGCGCCGATCTCTGGTTGATCTGACAGATAATTGTAGCTTGTATGCCCAGTCTAAGTTGACATGGAATTGTGGACTATGTTGAGTTGTGTGTACGCAGAGATTTGTATGATTTCAGATGTATCTCTTGCACCAGGTCAGGACTGGAGCAATAACATGCTGATGATGACCGCTATTTCTACAAGCAGATTGGACGGTGCCTTTACATAGCTGCGTAGAGCTTGGCATACGGGTCTATATCTAATTCTGTGCATACAATGCAAGTATCCGCTCCCAATGGTTTGTTCTAGTAGTGTTCCCGCTAGGATGCGGGCAGGACGCAGAGATAATATGGTCGCGTGTGGCCATCCAGGAAGGGACGGCATCACTATTTGGGGTGGTGCAGCCCTGCCAGCATCACAGATGGGGGTCGTGCCCAGCCGTTTTGCCAATCTGGGAAGATTATGACTTGTATCTCCAAGTCTCACTATAAGCTGCTATGTGTATAGACTCGCATTGTGCCAAGCACAGCAGTTCACAGAGACGAGCATGGAAATCTGAACTTTAGTAACGAGTTGCTACACAAATGACACTTGAGCAGCCTGTGACTGTGCATAGAAAATGACACCGAGCCAGTGACCCATTCCTGCATAGACACAATAGGGACAGTCCTACAGACTGTATCACAATGTACGCATACCATTGTACGAGTTCCTTTTTAGATAGTACATATGACATTTCCTTTCCTACCCCTTCAAAAACATATGTACAGACAGAACGGTGGATAAGCAATAAATGGGAATGCATATGGGTGACCCGCTGATGGCATGCTGGCTGTCACTATAACGACAGCGACATCGAGTGCTCTTGCCGCGCTTCGGACCCGGTGGCGTGCTGTAGGTGAAGGTGGGGGGGGCTTGGTGGCTGCCTGCGGGGCAGCTGTAGTTACTGGGTTTTCTCCAGTGCCGCACGTTCTATATCTCTAGATTACTGTGATAACTTTGCATGCTGCTACCTGTTGCAGAGATGCTGCTTAGTGCAAGACACTCCACATGGGAGTGTATTTGGAGAAACGTTGTGCAAGTTTAGTTGAATATTGTCAAAATAACCTGACATTGCCTTGTGTAGTATCTTACTAAGGCTTGGTACACACTAGAAAGAGCTATCGTTTGTTTGAGTGCCGAACAAAATATTGGTAGCGGGTCAGTGTGTACATTCGATATGTCTGTGAATGTAGTCGTACACCGACATATCGCGTCGGACCTGCAGCACAGCTGATGAAAGATATATCCGTGTACAGTATATACATGTGTGTACAGGCAGCCTGCTGACTGCCTGTACTCTGGCTGCAGCGCCTGCCGACACTGACACAACAACTGGACGGGCATATTTAAATGCCTGCCCAGTTATGATGTCTGGCTCGTCATATTGAACGGCTGATTGGTAAGGGGTATAACTTACTTAATCGGGCGCTCGGTCAGCGTGACGGCCAGTCGGCCGCTTTGTCTTTCAAGTGTGTACCCAGCCTAAGAATTGTACTTACTCATAATAATCTGACCATTGTATGTGTTCAGGCTGGAATATCTTTTCTTCTCCTATATAGATCTGGGATTATTGCAATCATACGTGTTTTCAAAATAGTTTGGTGAAATGAGGACTGATAACACAGGATTGGCGGGCATGAGTCTATTGTTTTACATTAGATGACTGTTCTCATCAGAGTTTCCTTGTTAACCCCAGTGGTATTACATAGTTGGGCGCTGTGTGTGCAGCCATCAGGTGCCTGGATCCTAAATCAAATAACATCTGCGCCGCGTGCTGAAAGCAGAGTCTTCTCACGCAGCTGAGCTGCCATCATATATGGAGGTCTACATAACTCGCCAAAAGGAAAGCGGCTCCTAACAGGATGTGTAGAGTTAATGGATGGTTAAAATACAAATAAGCTAAAAAATAGTAGTAGTAATAATAACCTGTATCATTTAAACTGTAATTACTGTTGAGCTGCCTTGCAGGTACTGTCATTACTGCATCAGTGTCTGGTATGGAAGATGGAATTACTCTACCTGTGGGCAGATGGTTTTTAAACTCCGGTTACAGCCCCATGTTTAGATGGCATGCTTAAGATGCAGGCTGACGATGGCAGGCCTGATCATTCAGCTTCCATATTCTGTTCAGTTATCCATGGAGATGGTTAATGTGACAAAGTACTGAAACCTTTTACCCTTCTTTACAGGATCCTTCCGTTACACAGGTGACCAGAAATGTACCCCCCGGGCTAGAAGAGTATAACCCTTTCTCCGATTCCAAAACCGTACGTTCCTACATTCTCCCTGACTAATGGTACAGATGTGTAATCATACAGAAAGCCTCAATACACCATGTGATGCAAGATGCCTGGCATGAGTGAGCTGCCATGTACCTGTGCCACACTGCTAGTGCCTGGCATCTTTTTCACGTCTGTTTCTTTGAAAATGTTTTCTTAATAGCAATGCTGGTGCGATTAGGACGCACCAGGAGACTACGCATATCCATATAGAGGCGACACTTTTCTCTGAGTGTGACTGAGTCTGTATACGAAGCACATTGGAACTTGAAGTGGAAAGAAAGCCACAGCTGCTGCATTGTAGCACTTCGTATACAGATTCAGGCTCGGTCACGCACAGATATACAAGTATTGCATTTTTTGCCATTAATCATTACAGTCTCCTGGCACGTCCTAGTCACATTTTCGGTTAAAAAGACATGAATAAGACACCTATCAAAGTCGCACGGGACCTGGAGCACCGGGAGGGACCTGTTTGATGCGACTGCAGCAATAATGGGCCTAATTCACACCTGATGGCAGCAGAGAAATTTTAGATTTGGGTGGGTTATATTGTTTCTGTGCAGGGTAAATACTGGCTGCTTTATTTTTACACTGCAATTTAGATTTCAGTTTGAACACACCCCATACAATCTAACGGGCCCTAAACACTAAAGGGCCCCATACACTAGTACGATTTTACACGATTTCATACAATTCCGATATATCCGTCTGATATAGTGTATGAAATTGTGTACAGTCGTATGTGTTTTAGATCGTATCCTATCTGATGCGCGTCCCTGTGGCTGTCGGATAGGATCCCCTAGGTCACTGGTGCTGCACTAATGATATATCGGAATTGGATGGAATCGGATGGAAAAAGTGTTTTTTGTGCATGTGATATATCGCATGTGATGTATCACAGGGAAGTTTGACTGGCATTCTCAGGACACTCCCAGCCCCCGTAGCCCTCTATTCAGCCCATCAGATATATCTCATGGTACAATTGTATGCCGTACGATATATTGCATGCGATGTATAGCGGCTTCATCAATCGCATGCGCTATATCTTATGCAAAAAATAGCACAAAAGTACCAAATCGTATGGAATCACTCCAGGGATAGTTCTGGGGGGAGTTCAAGGGAAATGACATCCGACTTCAGCCTCAGTCATATCGTTGTAGTGTATGGGGCCCTTTAAAGATCTAACTGAACGATATGAACGTTCTCGTTCATTAATAAAAGAGAACTCGTTCATATCTTTCAGTGTGTAGGCACCAATGATGAATGATGCGCGGCCCCGCGCTCGTTCATCGTTGGTGTCGGCTCGTTTATACATGCAGGCCAATATGGACAATCTCGTCCATATTAGCATGCAGGGCTATATTTTGCTGTGAAATGTGTCTGTTCCATATTACCCACTTTCTGATTTAGTTTTTGTTTGTTTTGCACTTAGCCTCCACCACCAAAAGTGAAAATGCCCACCGCCGCACCTAGCACACAGCCGGCTATAATGAAGCCAACAGAGGAGCCCCCAGCTTACACTCAGACTGCGAAAGTAAGTATACCTTCTTTTCTCCTTCATCCACTAGGGGCCACTGGAGTGTAGTTACAATGGGGAGATAGTAGGTGGTATTGGTAGCTGGCACTTTAAAAATTCTCACACTGTGGCTAGCTCCTCCCCTACTATCTCCCCTCCAAGCCAGTCTTAGTTAAGTGCCCGAGGTAGCTGGTTCACTTGGGTTTAGCTGAAGAATTTTCTTCTTTTTTCTTTATTATTTTATTTTTCTTACACACACTCACAGACTGGCAGCTCTGCCACTGCCAGTCTGCACCGTGGGAGCTGCCGGCGGGGTCCCATCGCAGCTGCGTGCGGCTAGGGATGGGCCCCGGCTGAGGGAGACACTGAGCTCTCCTGAGTTGGCGGACACCGCTGCGTGCGGCGCGTGTCGCGGCCACTCCATCCAGCAGAAGATTCCGGCAGCATGGCAGCGGTGAGTATCAAAAATGGTCGGACACCGCTGCGTGCGGCTTGTGTCGGGACCACCCCACCACAGAAGATTCCGGCTGGACGCCGCTGCGTGCGGCGTGTGTCGGGGCCGATCCACCAAGAACACAGTGGTGAGTGAAGTATACTTTATTTGTGGTGGCTATGTATGTTTTTAGAGCAATCTGTTTATTGTTGTACAACCCACTCCAGAAGGGCTCTCTGGGGCTGTAATGTACTTTATTGTATCCTTACCTGTCCTCCTCATGGAGAAACAGACAGGATGATTGGGGGAGGCTGAGTATGTGTTTATACAACCCTGACTGAAAAACGGGTGTGTGTCATTCTGATAACCCTCTGCTCCCCCAGCTCCCCGCACCCCCCGCACAGATCCCCACTCAGCGCGACTCACAGAGCCGGCACAGGGATCCCGCTCGAGCGCAAAGCAATGTTTAAATTTGGCGCCTTGTACGGAGGGGGCGGAGCTAAGTCCCGCTCTGTAGAGCGAGCTCAGCGCTCCCTGCTCCCAGGCGGCGACTCGCGCTCTGTTCAGCGCAACACTCCCCGGCGGCGGCTAGCAGATACAGGGCTCTACTAGCGCTGTATAGCGGGCTCAGCGCTCCCCGGCGGTGACTCGCAGGCCCAGCGGAGGGTACAGCTCGCTTCCCGCTTAGTTTTGCAATAAGGCGCCATAGCCGGGGGGCGGAGCTAACTCCTGCTCTGTACAGCGGGCTCAGCATTCTCCGCTCCCCGGCCACTGTTATAGTGTAATAGGCATTTATGTGAGTTTAATGCACATGGTGCTGGGGAGAATGTGATATAGTCAGAGTGGCTCAGCACTAATCCAGTTATCCACTATATAGATTTTATCGCATAGCCCAGAGGAGTTTCACTCTGGCGGCCATTTCCTCCCTGCACAGACCTGGCTTCATATTTGCAGTGTCTCCTATAGCCCAGTGGGCTAATCTTGCATACTCAGAGACAAATACAAATAAAGTCCCAGGTATATTAACAGTTAACCCGCTTTACTCAGTGGGCTCCCAGGTCTCCCCATCGCTAGGCAACAGCTCTGGGATTTGTAACTTTTCGATACTTCAGGCTGCTGAAATATAGATACATTCCTCCTGCAGTAGAGTCCTCTACCCAGCATTTTCCTACTTGCAAATCAGGGAACCTGCTCTATTACAGTAGCTGGGACTCAGCTCAATAATAATTAAAAGGATCTACTGTGCAGTATTTATTTACCTACGGTGTGTGTGTATATATACATATATAGTTATGTTTGTGCATGTATATATATAGATATATATATTTAGGTGCGTGTAGGTATGTATATAGATAAATCCATAAAATACCAGATATAGGGGATAAAAGCCTACGGCCACACCACCCTGAACACGCCCGATCTCGTCTGATCTCGGACACTAAGCAGGGTCAGGCCCGGTTAGTACTTGGATGGGAGACCGCCTGGGAACACCAGGTGCTGTAGGCTACTTCCGCAATGTTTTCTAATAACAACATCTTGCACATAACATTTTCCCCCATCTTTCTCACAGGCTGGTCACCATTTTGAAAAGCCAGCGGAACCTCAGAGAAACATCTGGTGCACCTTAATTAGCGGTACACTAAATACAGGGCGGGGTGTTGCCTTCCCTTTATTATTCCTTCTTGTCACTAGTTACTAATGCTATTTGTAATTGTGGAATGCGTGTAAGGCATCAGACAAATAGCGCTGCGGCTCAGTACGCTAGTAGCGGGTATCTGAACAGGGGTTTGAATCCAAACAAAACTTTAAGGAGAACTCCTATAGCCTAGGGCTAAGACTCCTGTCCCACAGCGCAGCGTTGCTGGTTCAGGTCTCCGCTGCTCCAGAAAGTTTATTTTAATCGTATCGGTCACTACACATTATAGTGCAGACCTTACGTAGGGCTCTGTTTATTTAACCCACCTTTTCTCCTTTCGTTTGTCTCTCCTGGGATAGTCGAAGAATTCCCTCTGAGGTGTGAGGTATGCGGCGGAGCCATCTGCTTCGCCCTCCACGCACCTGCACACCCCTGTTTGATCAATGATGCAGGTAATGTCACTATTATCCAGACAATAGCTCATCAGGTAAGCCCTTGGACTTTGGTTTCCAAGGTCACAGGATCAAATCACAGCGGGACCAAACACACCTTTCCAAAAATAAACTTTGCTAACATTCCATGCATTACTGATGTCTGTTTTCTGTGGATCTGAACCAGTGTCTCAGAATATACAGGTACATAATACAGCAGTTCATCTGATACTGCAGGTAAAGGAGGAGGACACGTCAAGTCCATCAGGGTTCCACGCCATTGACGAAAATGACAGCGACTGGTTCAGTTTCGGATGAGCTGGGCAGGCTCCGGTAGGCGGCCGACAGACACCCGAATACACAATATCAGGTATCAAACAAGGTTTGTTTTCCTATCTTTTCCCCGCAGATGGCAGGAGATGGTATCAGAACCTCTCTAAGGTATACACCTCTGTGTATCGCCGGTCCATCAAGCCGCCGTTTTCCTGAGGCAACCTTGCTCAGGGATCCATCGACATATGCGGCAGCATGGTTCTACCGTATCCGGAGCAGGTAGGTTGGGGAACAATTGTCCTCTAGGTTACAGGATGCTTCGCATCAGGATCAATTGATACTTTGATACAGGTCAGAATCACGATTCTGCTTTATGTTCCTTGGAGGTCTCCATGTCTACAGACTCGGACCCTGCATCTTCGCTTGGGCTGTCTTAACCCGACGACCTCTGGGGCTGCGACAGTGACAAGTAAACATGAAATCCTACGGGGCAGATGGTTCTGGGGAAGGAACTTTCTGCAGGATTTCTTGAACCAATGGAGGTAGGTCCACTTTGATTTCTCCTACTACTGCCCCAGCTCCAAGACAGACCTTTACTGGTCTTCCCTTTAGATTTTTTCGTGCCCTTTCAGGTTTTTGACTCCACACGGGTGATATCTTCGTCGCCAGGGGTTCTCAGGGTAAAAAGGCTGAAGCAGAGGTTCAACATCCTCAGTCCAGTCTGATTTTATGTCATCCTATACACCCATTACACCTGCAGGGTCCCAGGGTAGGCGCAGGTCGATGGGAGAAGGCTTGGGCGGTTACAACCGTCTCAGGAGTCCCTCGGCATGGGTCGGCTGATTTACGATGACAAGAGAGTCATACTGCAGGCTGCGCTCCATAGGTTTCTAACCGCAAAGGGTGTTGATCCCTGTTTTACACATATCATTTGAATTAGGACAGTTCTCAGGCCTTTGTTTTCTTTTCACGTTCCGAAGCCAAGTGGCTCGGACAGGCCTATTCTGGCCTTACAATCCTTTTAGTCTGTGATTGCTAGTTTAAACAAGAAAGGGAGTTTTACGTGTCCCTTGTCTTCAGAGATGCCTGTTTACTGATTTCCGTTGGACAGGCTTTTCTCAGATTCCCCCTTAACAGGATTCTCATTTTCACTGTAAGTCCTTTACTCTTCTCTCTTCCGCTCCCACAGAGTTTAGGAAGATAACAGAATAACTCTTTTTCAAGGGCAGTGGGTGACGTTGGTTCCCTAATGGGACAATTTACTGCTACTATCCCACTCTGTACATTAGGTGGCTTCTGAATATCCGGAGGATCCACGAGCTTCTGATTCGACACAGATCCAATTTATGCTCCGCATAGACGTTTCTCAACACGGTCCGTCAGAGGTTTTTTTCATTCCTCGGCACCAGAGACTCTATTTCTTCAGTCAAGTTGCGACGTAATGAGTGGTCGCCTCCATTCCTCTCGGAACGTGGGACAACAATCTTGTTTCCAGATCAAGCCACCAGGTCAGACTCCTGGGTGAGGGAACATGCCCCGGAGTTTTGTCAGCTGGTCCGCTGTGGGCGGAGATTTCGGATCGACCTCAGGGCGTTCTGACTGACTCTTTAACCCTTTATTACTCTCGGACGGCAGTAGCCGTGGAGGCCCTCAGGGCTCCGGGGAGTTTTCTGGTTATTCTATCCTGCCTCCTTTTCTATTTCTACTTCATGTTCAGTAACACAGGAGGGGATTATGCGTGCTAGTCCTCTCGGTGGCGCTGGTTGGGCCACGCATGACTTGAAGATACAGATACGCCTGTTGTCAGTAGAGGAGCCTTGGCTCCTACCTCGACTGGACTGTCTACTTCAACAGGCTCCTTTTTTTTTTCTCCTTGTTCAATTTTACACTGGTTTCGGTTACCCGTGTGACTGTTCACGAGACCTCAGAAGGGAGGAGTTCCCTAGTTCGGTTAGGCCTACTGGGCTCCGATTTCAGAAGTCTATTACCTCTTCTCGCTTTTGCCACTTTGGGAAAACTTTATGGAACATAATGAAGATAAAAGGGGGTTTTTCCCCCTTCTTCCAGTTACCATTCATCTTTGGTTTCTCTGGGAGGTTTTTTGCTCCGCTGCGCTTCAAACCACACTGACCGGAATTTTAGGTCTCTGCCTTTTTCGCTTTTCTTCCAAATGAGATTAGCCTAGCGGCCGTAAGTTCGGCCTCTTGTTCAGGGAGTACTCTATTGGCAACTCCCCGGGCTCGGCTTCGGCCTCAGCGGTCGTTTCTTCCAGAGGGGAGGTCCATTTTTCATATAAATCTGACACTAGTGGTTTTCAATCCTCTCTGAATGTTGTCAGGGCTCGTCAACTCTCTCTACAGAGGTCTCAGGCTATTCGATGAAGTGTTTTTTCTTCTTTGCTCTGGACGATGCTCCCGTACTAAATAGCCGGGGCCCCAGCATATGCTGGACAGTTGGATACATCTGATCATCAGACAGTCTTCTTGGCGGTTACTAGGGAACCTCCGTTTTCCAATTCAGCGCGCTTTACGCGCATTGTAAGACCTTCGTGGGCAGCCGCCCGCGGGGTCTCCATGAATATTTTGTCGGGCGGCTACTTGGTCAAACCGACATTCGTTTTGTCAAATTCTACAAGTTTGACACTTTTACGGCCTCTGCATCACTGTTTGGCCGAGCAGTTTTTACAGGACTCTCAGCGCTTTCCCACCCGTTTTTTGGGAGCTCTGGGACGTCCCCATTGTAACTACACTCCAGTGGCCCCTAGTGGATGAAGGAGAAATCAGGATTTTGGTACTTACCGATAAATCCCTTTCTCCGATTCCACAGGGGCCACTGGACGCCCGCCCAGCGCTGTTTCTCCTGATTTTTGTTTGATTAACGATTGCAGATCACCATATGACTGCTTGTTGGGTTCAGGCTAGCCTGGTTTTTTGTCAGGTTCTGTTCCAGGTTTAGTTTGTGTTCGCCTGGTTTACAGGGCGTCGTTAACCTCCTCTACCTTACGGTTTGTTTATTACAGCTCTCCTCGGGCACAGTTTAACGTAGACTGGCTTGGAGGGGAGATAGTAGGGGAGGAGCTAGCCACAGTGTGAGAATTTTTAAAGTGCCAGCTACCAATACCACCTACTATCTCCCCATTGTAACTACACTCCAGTGGCCCCTGTGGAATCGGAGAAAGGGATTTATCGGTAAGTACCAAAATCCTGATATTGTCGCTGTATAAGAGGTGCGTCTCCCTCTCCGATGTAAGTAATATTGCGGTTGTTGTCATCCCTATGCTTTCTCCTAAGGAACATGTTCTAGCCCAGGCTGAGCTCCTGAAGCGCCAGGAAGAGCTGGAAAGGAAAGCAGCAGAACTGGACCGCAGGGAGCGGGAAATTCAAAGCCTGAACCAGCCTGGAGGTGAGTGTGAAAGATCATATAATGTGTACTTTGGTAGAACTATTCTATTATTATTATTATTATTATTATTATTATTACATTTTATTTATAAGGCGCCACATGTGTTTCGCAGCGCCGTACAAAGGACAGTACAGGGAGACAAAACATAGCATTACAGTAAATAAATAACAGAAATAGATTACAGGTAACAGAGCACCACACGTTCTCAAGACATAATACAGCTAAGATGTAAGTATTGATGGAGTGATCATCGTACTACTAGAGGCTGGTGGCCATAGATGGAGATGAGCCTTTACTAGCAGGATAAAGATGGTCGTTGAGTAGGGGAGAGCTGCGAGTGAAATTTGTCGAGACGAGGGCTTAGATAACAAGAGGAAAGAGGGCCCTGCTCTGAAGAGCTAACAATCTAGTGGGGAGGGGCGACAGACAGATGACAAGAGGTGCAGGCAAGTGGGAGGTAGCCTGATGGCAGTATGCAAGCAAAGCTGAGATGTTCACGGCATGAGGCAGGGGGGTGGAGGCGCGGCTTCAGCACTGGGTTATGCACCGGGAGGGTATGCTTTGATGAATAGGTGGGTTTTTAGTGCCTGTTTGAAGCTTTGCAAGGTTGGGGAGAGTCTAATGGAGCGGGGGAGTGCGTTCCACTGAAGGGGTGCAGCACGGGCAAAATCCTGAACTCGTGCATGGGAAGCAGTGACCAGGGCGGTGGAGAGGCGACGGTCATTAGTCGACCGTAGGGGGCGGGAGGGAGTATGAAAGGAAAGGAGGTTGGAGATGTAGGGAGCACTGGAATTAGAGATAGCCTTGTATGTGAGGGTGAGGAGTTGGAAGAGGATTCTGTAGGGGAATGGGAGCCAGTGTAGATTTTGTTGAAGGGGAGTGGCAGATGTGGTGCGGCGGGAGAGGAAGATAAGCCTAGCTGCGGAGTTCAGGACAGATTGGAGGGGAGCAAGATGGGAGCAAGCGAGGCCAGTGAGGAGAACATTGCAGTAGTCAAGTCGTGAGATGACCAGTGAGTGGATGATGAGTTTAGTTGCACTCTGGGAGAGATATGGCCTGATACGAGCAATGTTGCGTAGCTGGAAACGACAGGATTGTGCCAGAGCTTGGATGCGGGGTGCAAAGGAGAGGGAGGAGTCAAGAGTGACTACCAAGCAGCGGAGTTGGGGAACGGGGGAGATGGTGTTGTTGTCAACAATGATGGAGATATTGTTCGTGGGTGTTGCTCTGGATGGGGGGGAAGATGATGAGTTCAGTTTTGTCCATGTTGAGCTTTAGAGAGCGTTCAGACATCCAGGAGGAGATTGCGGAGAGGCAGCTGGAAACCTGAGAGAGGACAGATCAGGAGAGGAGAGGTAGAGTTGTGTGTCATCAGCATAGAGGTGGTATTGAAGGTCAAATGAGTTAATGAGCGCACCCAGGGAAGAGGTGTACAGGGAGAACAGAAGGGATACAAGGACAGAACCCTGAGGGACACCAACAGGAAGGATGGAAGGGTGTGAGGTGGTGCTGGAGGCAGACACAGAGAAGGAGCGGTTAGTGAGGTAAGCAGAAAACCAGTCAAGGACAGTGCTAGAGAGGCCAGCGTTTTGGAGTGTGTGGAGGAGGAGAGGATGATCTACGTTGTCAAAGGCAGCAGAGAGGTCCAGAAGGATGAGCAGAGAGAAGTGGCCCCTGGATTTGGCCGAAAGCAGGTCATTGGTGACTTTCTACAACCAAGTGGTAGTCTCTAGCATGGTTTCCACACACGTCATGCATACTGTAGCTATCAGAAGTGAAGCTACGTGAGATAATGTGATTCTGCTGCCCACAGTAGACCTCCTGTACTATAAAGTACTTCTATAGAAGGATGCTGCAGCCACTTTCAGCCAAACAATCACCTGCAGTCCGCTACACAGCAAAAATACCAAAAGGGGATTAAATGATGGCAAAGGTTTCTTTCTTTGATACATTGGCTGTATGGCTTTGGAGAGTTGTAAAACATTGGAGTTTATAATGTATTATATTGTGGGAAATGGTTAAAAACATAAGATCCCTGATTTCTCTGACGTCCTAGTGGATGCTGGGAACTCCGTAAGGACCATGGGGAATAGCGGCTCCGCAGGAGATTGGGCACAAAAGTAAAGCTTTAGGACTACCTGGTGTGCACTGGCTCCTCCCCCTATGACCCTCCTCCAAGCCTCAGTTAGATTTTTGTGCCCGGCCGAGAAGGGTGCACACTAGGGGCTCTCCTGAGCTTCTTAGTGAAAGTTTAGTTTTAGGTTTTTTATTTTCAGTGAGACCTGCTGGCAACAGGCTCACTGCATCGAGGGACACCATTCGCTCCAGAGGGACCGAGCACAGGCCCAGCCTCGGAGCTCGGTCCCAGAGCCGCGCCGCCGGCCCCCTTACAGAGCCAGAAGCAAGAAGAGGTCCGGAAAATCGGCGGCAGAAGACATCCTGTCTTCACAAAGGTAGCGCACAGCACTGCAGCTGTGCGCCATTGCTCCTCAGCACACTTCACACTTCGGTCACTGAGGGTGCAGGGCGCTAGGGGGGGGGCGCCCTGAGCAGCAATAAAAACACCTTGGCTGGCGAAAATACATCACATATAGCCCCCAGGGCTATATGGATGAATTTTAACCCCTGCCAGATTCCACAGAAAAACGGGAGAAAAGGCCGCCGAGAAGGGGGCGGAGCCTATCTCCTCAGCACACTGGCGCCATTTTCTCTCACAGCTCCGTTGGAGGGAAGCTCCCTGGCTCTCCCCTGCAGTTACTACACTACAGAAAGGGGTTAAAAAAGAGAGGGGGGCACTAATTAGGCGCAGTATAACAATACAGCAGCTATAAGGGGAAAAACACTTATATAAGGTTATCCCTGTATATATATATATATATATATATATATATATATATATATATATATATATATATAGCGCTCTGGTGTGTGCTGGCATACTCTCCCTCTGTCTCCCCAAAGGGCTAGTGGGGTCCTGTCCTCTATCAGAGCATTCCCTGTGTGTGTGCTGTGTGTCGGTACGTTGTGTCGACATGTATGAGGAGGAAAATGAGGTGGAGGCGGAGCAATTGCCTGTAACAGAGATGTCACCCCCTAGGGAGTCGACATCTGAGTGGATGAGCTTATGGAAGGAATTATGTGAGTCAGCTCTTTACAAAAGATTGATGACATGAGACAGCCGGCGACTCAGCTTGTGCCTGTCCAGGTGTCTCAAAAGCCATCAGGGGCTCTAAAACGCCCGTTACCGCAGATGGCAGATACAGACGCCGACACGGATACTGACTCCAGTGTCGACGATTAAGAGACGAATGTGACTTCCAGTAGGGCCACACGTTACATGATTGAGGCTATGGAAAATGTTTTTACACATTTCTGATAATACCAGTACCACTAAAAATGTGGATTTTCCAGCCGTTGCCGTGGCCACCAGGTCTGTTAGACCTACCCCAAATAACTCCTCCCTTTTATAAGGCGATACTTCCATATGTTTGGAATCAGCATCACCTGACCACTGTCTTGTCCCTAACCCTCTTCTGGCAGAAATGGACAGCGCACTTACTCTTGATGCAAGTCGGCAAATATCCCTCTGTGCATCACGCATATATAGAAATGCATCTTTTAAATGCTCTATAGTCAGTAATATACCGTCCCTATCTAGGGTATCAATATTGTCAGTCAGGGAATCCGACCAAGCCACCCCAGCACTGCACATCCAGGCTGAGGCGATTGCTGGTCGCAGTATCACACCCGTGTGAGTGTATATACATTTTAGGATATTTTACTGCTTTCTGTCAGCAGGTTCCTTAAGGGCGGCCGTATCCGGGGACGGTAGTGCCACCTGTTTAGACAAGCGTGTGAGCGCTTTATTCACCCTAGGGGGTGTTTCCCAACGTGCCCTATCCTCTGGCGGAAAGGGGTATGATGCTAATAACTTTTTAGGAATTAACAGTTTTTATCGGGGGAAACCCACGCATCATCACACACTTCATTTAATTCCTCAGATGCAGGAAAAACTACAGGCAGTTTTTTCTCACCCAACATAATACCCTTTTTACCCCAGGTAGCCTCTCAACATAAGAAGACGCCGTATTATCAGGCGCAGTCCTTTGGGCCCCATAAGGGCAAGCGGGCAAAAGGCTCCTCATTTCTGCCCCGTGGCAGAGGGAGAGGAAAAAGGCTGCAGCAAACAGCCAGTTCCCAGGAACAGAAGCCCTCTCCCGTTTTCTGCCAAGTCCTCGGCATGACGCTGGGGCTTTACAAGCGGACTCAGGCACGGTGGGGGCCCGTCTCAAAAATTTCAGCGTACAGTGGGCTCACTCACAGGGGACCCCTGGATCCTTCAGGTGGTATCTCAGGGGTACAAATTGGAATTCGAGACGTCTCCCCTTCGCCGTTTTCCTAAAGTCTGCTTTACCGACGTCTCCTTCCGACAGGGAGGCGGTATGGGAAGCCATTCACAAGCTGTATTCCCAGCAGGTGATAATCAAGGTACCCCTCCTACAACAGGGAAAGGGGTATTATTCCACGCTGTTTGTGGTACCGAAGCCGGACGGCTCGGTGAGACCTAATTTAAATCTGAAATCCTTGAACACTTACATACAAAGGTTCAAATTCAAGATGGAGTCACTCAGAGCGGTGATGGCAAATCTGGAAGAAGGGGATTATATGGTGTCTCTGGACATCAAGGATGCTTATCTCCATGTCCCAATTTACCCTTCTCACCAAGGGTACCTCAGGTTTGTGGTACAGAACTGTCACTATCAGTTTCAGACGCTGCCGTTTGGTTTGTCCACGGCACCCCGGGTCTTTACCAAAGTAATGGCCGAAATGATGATACTCCTTCGAAGGAAGGGAGTTTTAATTATCCCTTACTTGGACGATCTCCGGATAAGGGCAAGATCCAGGGAACGGTTGGTAGTCGGGGTAGCACTATCTCAAGTAGTGTTGCGGCAGCACGGTTGGATTCTTAATATTCCAAAATCGCAGCTGATCCCGACGACACGTCTTCTATTCCTAAGGATGATCCTGGACACAGTCCAGAAAAAGGTGTTTCTCCAGGAGGAGAAAGCCAGGGAGTTATCCGAACTAGTCAGAAACCTCCTAAAACCAGGCCAAGTGTCAGTGCAGCAGTGCACAAGGGTCCTGGGAAAAATGGTGGCTTCCTACGAAGCAATTCCATTCGGCAGATTCCACGCAAGAACTTTCCAGTGGGACCTGCTGGAAAAGTGGTCCGGATCGCATCTTCAGATGCATCAGCGGATAACCCTGTCACCAAAGACAAGGGTGTCTCTCCTGTGGTGGTTGCAGAGTGCTCATCTTCTAGAGGGCGCAGATTCGGCATTCAGGACTGGGTCCTGGTGACCACGGATGCCAGCCTGCGAGGCTGGGGAGCAGTCACACAGGGAAGAAATTTCCAGGGCTTGTGGTCAAGCCTGGAGACATCACTTCACATAAATATCTTGGAGCTAAGGGCCATTTACAATGCCCTAAGCCAAGCAAGACCTCTGCTTCAAAGTCAGCCGGTGCTGATCCAGTCGGACAATATCACGGCAGTCGCCCACGTAGAGAAGCTGCAAGGATTTTTCGCTGGGCGGAAAATCATGTGATAGCATTGTCAGCAGTGTTCATTCCGGGAGTGGACAACTGGGAAACAGACTTCCTCAGCAGAAGTCTTCCACATGATTATAAACCGTTGGGAAAAACCAAAGGTGGACATGATGGCGTCCCGCCTAAACAAAAAATTGGACAGGTATTGCGCCAGGTCTAGGGACCCTCAGGCAATAGCTGTGGACGCTCTGGTAACACCGTGGGTGTACCAGTCAGTGTATGGGTTCCCTCCTCTTCCTCTCTTACCAAAAGTATTGAGAATTATAAGACGGAGGGGAGTAAGAACTATACTCGTGGCTCCGGATTGGCCAAGAAGCACTTGGTACCCGGAACTTCAAGAGATGCTCACGGAGGACCCGTGGCCTCTACCTCTAAGAAGGGACCTGCTCCATCAAGGACCCTATCTATTCCAAGACTTACCGCGGCTGCGTTTGACGGCAGGGCGGTTGAACGCCGGATCCTGAAGGAAAAAGGCATTCCGGATGAAGTCATCCCTACCCTGATCAAAGCCAGGAAGGATGTAACCGCAAAGCATTATCACCACATTAGGCGAAAATATGTTGCGTGGTGCGAGGCCAGTAAGGCCCCGATGGAGGAATTTCAACTAGGTCGATTCCTGCATTTCCTGCAAACATGAGTGTCTATGGGCCTAAAATTGGGGTCCATTAAGGTTCAAATTTCGGCCCTGTCAATTTTCTTCCAGAAAGAACTAGCTTCAGTTCCTGAAGTTCAGACGTTTGTAAAAGGAGTACTGCATATACAGCCTCCTTTTGTGCCTCCAGTGGCACCTTGGGATCTCAATGTAGTTTTGGGGTTCCTAAAGTCACAATGGTTTGAACCACTTGAATCTGTGGAGTTAAAATATCTCACATGGAAAGTGGTCATGCTGTTGGCCCTGGCCTAGGCCAGGCGCGTGTCAGAATTGGCGGCTTTATCCTGTAAAAGCCCTTATCTGATCTTCCATTCAGACAGGGCGGAATTGAGGACTCGTCCTCATTTTCTCCCTAAGGTGGTTTCAGCGTTTCATCTGGACCAACCTATTGTGGTACCTTCGGCTACTAGTGACTTGGAGGACTCCAAGTTGTTGGACATAGTCAGGGCCCTGAAAATATATGTTTCCAGGACGGCTGGAGTCAGAAAATCTGACTCGCTGTTTATCCTGTATGCACCCAACAAGCTGGGTGCTCCTGCTTCTAAGCAGACTATTGCTCGTTGGATTTGTAATACAATTCAGCTTGCACATTCTGTGGCAGGCCTGCCACAGCCAAAATCTGTAAAAGCCCATTCCACAAGGAAGGTGGGCTCATCTTGGGCGGCTGCCCGAGGGGTCTCGGCTTTACAACTTTGCCGAGCAGCTATTTGGTCAGGGGCAAATACGTTTCTGGCTGAGGAGGACCTGGAGTTCTCTCATTCGGTGCTGCAGAGTCATCCGCACTCTCCCGCCCGTTTGGGAGCTTTGGTATAATCCCCATGGTCCTTACGGAGTTCCCAGCATCCACTAGGACGTCAGAGAAAATAAGAATTTACTTACCGATAATTCTATTTCTCGTAGTCCGTAGTGGATGCTGGGCGCCCATCCCAAGTGCGGATTGTCTGCAATACTTGTACATAGTTATTGTTAACTAAATCGGGTTATTGTTGTTGTGAGCCATCTACCCAGAGGCTCCTCTGTTATCATGCTGTTAACTGGGTTCAGATCACAGGTTGTACGGTGTGATTGGTGTGGCTGGTATGAGTCTTACCCGGGATTCATAAATCCTTCCTTATTGTGTACGCTCGTCCGGGCACAGTATCCTAACTGAGGCTTGGAGGAGGGTCATAGGGGGAGGAGCCAGTGCACAACAGGTAGTCCTAAAGCTTTACTTTTGTGCCCAGTCTCCTGCGGAGCCGCTATTCCCCATGGTCCTTACGGAGTTCCCAGCATCCACTACGGACTACGAGAAATAGAATTATCGGTAAGTAAATTCTTATTTTTGTATACGCTTGGAGTAATTGATGTACATAGACAGCTGAACGAGCTGAAATCTTTAAATTCTTTCTGGAAACCAGTCTAAAGCTGGGTACACGCGAGGTGATATACTGTATTAGGTTAAATCTAGCGAGCCGGTTGACTGGTATATGCAAATGATACGTCTGAGAATGTCGTCATTCAGACATATCGCGATAGCGCCGCTAGCTGTTACACTTGCTGCAGGGACTTTAGTCAAAAGTAGAGAGTTACATTTAAATGCCCGCCCAGCTGTGACATCAGGACGACACTTTGGGGGGGATTCAAATGTTATCGCACTCCCGTCTAAAGTGACAGGAGATTGCGGGGCGATATTCAAATGACCCCACTTATCGTGCTGATCGCACCCATTACAGTCACGTTTAGGCGCGCAAAGCACCTAAACCCAACTAAAGTAATGGGCACGATCGTGAAAAGTGCCCAAACGGGTCTCTCTACGCGCATTTCAGCTCGCTACCCCTGGGGGTAGCGAGCTGAAATTAACTTGTCGCGCCCAACCGCAGCCACATTAGAATAGCTGGGTGTGGGTGCGGGCACGATTGCAGTAGGGAGCGAAGGGAACTTTTGAATCCGGCCCGTTGAGTGGCCATTCTGTGTACATGCTTGCCTGGATCAGCTGCTCGGTCAGTGAGATGGTGGGTGTGCCAACATGTTGGCCCAGTGTGTACCCAGCTTTAAGGTTGGCTCAGTCTCCAGATTATCATTAGATAACAATGATGTAATGCCATTCATTATGGAGAATAAATTATATTGGGAGCAACATTTGCTTGTGTGGTGCACATGTAACCTTGTTGCCTGCGTCTCTACTGCATGTGAAATAACTTGATTTTTTTGGTGCTCTAGGTAGGAGAAATAATTGGCCTCCCCTTCCTGCAAACTTCCCTGTCGGCCCGTGTTTCTACCAGGATTTTTCAATGGATATTCCTGTGGAATTTCAGAAAACTGTAAAGATTATGTATTACCTATGGATGTGTAAGTATTGGCTTGTCACATTTAATGGAACAAATGGATAAATGTCTATCACACACAACGTACCTCCCAGTTTGCTGTGTCTTTCCCTGACTGCTGTCCTTACATTGGTTTAGTGTGACAGACACTTCAGCGCAAGATCACAGTACACAGAGCAGGGGGGGGGAGGGGGTGGTCCAGAAGAAAATGACAGAGGGGCACCATTACAGGGGTAGGGGGAGGTAGAAAAAGCTAGAAAAGGGGTACAGTCTCACTGAAGGGGGGCGTGGCCTCACAGGATATGCTGTCGTCGCCCAGCCAATGACCATCCCCACCCCCCCACAGCACATTCCGTCCTCCTCCTTCAATATGCACAGCACACTCCCTCTAACCCCCCGCCCCTGAATTGTCCCCACAAAAGCTCTCTCCCCCCCTCCTCCTTCATTGTGCACAGTACAGCACACTACCTCATCCCCTTCAATCTCCCAGCACACTCTGTCCTGCTTTACTGTTCACAGCACACACCCACATCCCCTTCATCCTTCATTGTCCACTGCACAGTACCCCAACCCCTTCAATGTCCACTGCACATACTGCCCGTCCCACTTTAATGTTCACAGCAGCACTTCCCCTTCCCCGCTCTTTCAATGTCCACAGCACACATACAACACCCCCTTCCCCCTCTCCCTCCTTTAATCTTCAATACACAGCTCTCTCCCCCCTTTTCTGTCTGTCCAATAATCAATAATGGTGCTTATGACATAGAGCTTGGGGTGGTTGCTGTGTTACAACTTGGTGCGGAAGCCTGTGCTTCTGTATTGGTAGATGGAGTCCTGTAACGTGACAAATGTAGCATAACAAAAGATTTCCCTTGTGGGATGTGTTTTATGGAAACTTTAGGGTTCTGGTAAGTATGGGGTGAATCATATGATAGTAAGTTTTTCTTTCCCCTGCTGCATATTATCCCCATATTCCACTCTATTACAGGCACATATTGTCCCTACTCATTGTGTTACATTGGGGAGTCTGTGTCTCCCACTCTTAGGGCTGGTTCATACTTGAACCTGTATAGGGAAAAAGCATGAAAATTAAATTAGACTTTTTTGTTGTTGTTTTTTCAATACTTATTCCAGACATTGTGGTTTTACCAGTATGATCCATGTTTTGGCAGCGCTGGTTAAGACATGAAAAGCAGGTTGTGCGGTTCTAATGTATTGAAAATGGTGTTAAAATAGTAGATACAACGGTGGTAATATGGCTAAAAGGACAAATAGGTAAACAATGCGTATATGTTTGGGATATTCTTATTCTTCCATAATGTGGTGTAATGTACTATGCATCACGTGACAGTACTCCTTTGCATCTCTTCCACAGTCCATACGGTCACCCTGTTTGTAAATGTCTTTGGCTGTCTGGCCTGGTTCTGCGTTGATGCGACTCGAGGGGTTGACTTCGGATTGGCCATTCTGTGGTTCTTGCTTTTCACTCCATGCTCATTTGTTTGCTGGTACAGACCACTTTATGGAGCCTTCAGGTAAGCTGAAGCCTGTAGTTTGCATTGTTTGGAAAAGCCCTTTGTGTATGCTCTTTGATGAGCTGCGCTATGCGATATGTACTTCGTTGGCTGTGTGAACGCTATGATACCCAGCCTAACCCAATACTGGAGCTTAATACTGCCATAACTTATTGTACAAATTTAAAGGTGCATACACACAGTGCGATGTAACCTTTTAATTTTGATTATATAGTCAGAATCGTAAGGAAGTTCGTGCTGTGTACACAATTACAAGAAAAGTACAGATTTTATATATGGCGCTTCCACAACAAAGGATTTCCCTTCAAAATCAGTACAGAAATCACAATGCGACAAAAATGAATCTGTTACGTTCCTGAGGTGTATAGATCAGCTGGCGTGTAAGGGCATCTTTCAACTGTTCCTCTTAAGTGATGTTCTCATGGTTTCAATGACGGTATTCATAAAAGATTAAAAGAATGCCAATGTCTCATGCAATACGTCTTTAATACTGACCACAGATTAAAAAAAACACTTAAAAAGTAAACAATTGTAATGCATAAAACATGGATTACATATACATATATACAACACTGTTGTATATATGTATATGGAATCCATGTTTTATATATTCATGGATATTTATTTTAGTATTCAGTGTTGTTCGCAAACAAAAAAGGTTAGCAATTGAGCAAAACCATGTGCACTGCAGGTGGGGCAGATATAACATGTGCAGAGAGTTAGATTTGGGTGGGGTGTGTTTAAACTGAAATCTAAATTGCAGTGTAAAAATAAAGTAACCAGTATTTACCCTGCACAGAAACAATATAACCCACCCAAATCTAACGCTCTCTGTTAACTTTTTTGATTTGCTAAAAACTCTGAATAACCCCTTAATCCTCTGTGAGGTTGAGGTGGGAATAATGGCAAAACAGTCAATATTAAGCACCAAGAGATAAAAGATAAGGATGCACTTATTTCATATTTATGATGATGTAAAATACTGGGTGCTTTTAAAAAAACTTTTTTGCTCCAAGATCATAGTTACTTCAAACACTTATCTATGAATTAAATTAAAATATTAATGTGCCTAAATGCAGAATTGTAGTGAAAAGGTTAATTCAGGGATAGGATTGAAGTTTACATATTTTTACCCAAACATTCAAGGTAACACACACAGCAAGATAATGTTGCATGATTGAGACTTGTGTTTCCCTCGGATCATTTCCATAAATGGAGCGTTTCTCTGTAACCTGTACACAACATATCAGCAGAAGTTTGCGGAGCAAACAGCACGATTCCGCATAACTGAAAGCACATTTTAGTCTTGGCGCGCACAGTATGCATTCCCTGGCTTCATGGCAGGGCACAATATAATGAATGTGCAAATTTGTAGGATTATGGATGTGTCTCTAGCTTAATTTAACCAATAGCTCACTGGCTTATCTGAATGGACCTTGTTGTCCATAGCAACCAATCAGGTTCTACTTTATCTAGCACCTTCTAGAAGATAATAGCTAGACTTTGGTTGCTATGGGCTACATCCCCACTTCGGAAACCCATACTTTAGTAAATATACGCCCTAGTGTTTTAATAATGCCATTCATCCCTTGAATTGATGAATATCCACTGGAGTTAAGAATTTGAAATCTGATCTTTGGCTATACCAGTGGTTCTCAAACACTGGGGCAGATGTATTAACCTGGAGAAGGCATAAGGAAGTGATAAACCAGTGATAAGAGCAAGGTGATAAACGCACCAGCCAATCAGCTCCAATATGTAAATTACAGTTAGGAGCTGATTGGCTGGTGCGTTTATCACCTTGCACATATCACTGGTTTATGGGTGTGGTATGGTATGCCGGCGGCCGGGCTCCCGGTGACCAGCATACCGACAGCGTGGCGAGCGCAAATGAGCCCCTTGTGGGCACGGTGGCACGCTATTTTATTCTCCCTCCAGGGGGGTCGTGGACCTCCACGAGGGAGAAAAAGTGTCGGTATGTCGGCTGTCAGTATTCCGGCGCCGGTATACTGTGCGCCGGGATCCCGACAGTCGGTATACTGAAGACCACCCCTGGTTTATCACCACCTTATGCCTTCTCCAGGTTAATACATCTGCCATTTGTCCCTAGCCACCCTGGGGGTCTTGGGACACTTGCAGGGGTGCCTTGAATTGGTGGTCCAGGACCAAATCAAATTATTTATGGTCAATGTAATAGACAAAACAGTGCTGATGGATGCCAACCATTAAAAAAATTGTGGATAAACAGAGGCAAATCTTCTCCCTCGCCACAATTGAACCTTAGGGTGACATTTTAACTAGAGATGTGCAGGTTCAGATTTAACTGGATCTCAAACGGAATCTTATTCACTCTCAGATGTCTCGTCTCCTGTTTTGCATAGCCAATAAGAAAAATCCAGATAAATCTGAACTGGTGTTCATTTTAGCATTAAGAACTGGGTAAATCCGAACACAATTTACTTAATTTTAATATTTCTTTCTAATTTTCTCTATAAGAAACTTTTGACCTAGGGGTTCCGTGAAAGAAAATTCTGATATCATATTCTGATGATTAAAAAAAAAAGTTTGGCAGCCACTGGTTTAGAGACTATCTCCACATTATAATAAATAATGTCACTTAGTAGGACAATAGGTGGATGGAGACAGACGCAAAGGTAAAGGGAGGAGTCACAGCAACAAATCAAATGTATTGTATAATTTCCTAAAGAACATTAGAAATATTAGTTACAGTTTGGTATTGCTATAGGCAGCGCTATATTTATTTTTCTCCTACGTCCTAGAGGATGCTGGGGTTCCAAAAGGACCATGGGGGTATAGACGGGATCTGCAGGAGACATGGGCACACTATAAGACTTTGAACGGGTGTGAACTGGCTCCTCCCTCTATGCCCCTCCTCCAGACTTCAGTTAGACTCTGTGCCCAGAGAAGACTGGACACACACTAGGGGAGCTCTCCTGAGTTTCTCTAAAAAGACTTTGTTAGGTTTCTTATTCAGGGAGACCTGCTGGCTACAGGCTCCCTGCATCGTGGGAGTGAGGGGAGAGAAGCAGACCTACTTCTTCTGAGTTCCAGGGCTCTGCTTCTTAGGCTACTGAACACCATTAGCTCCAGAGGGTCTGATCACTTGGTTCGCCTAGCTGCTCGTTCCCGGAGCCGCGCCGTCACCCCCCTCACAAAGCCAGAACAGAAGACTTCAGTGACGGCAGAAGACTTCAGAGTCTCGGAGGTAACGCGCAGCGGTCGCGCTGCGCGCCATTGCTCCCACATACAAGCGGCACTACAAGGGCGCAGGGGGGGCCCCCGCCAGTATAAAAATTTAAAAAGATAGCGGGCTGAAGCACGCCGAGAAGGGGCCGTGGCTTAGCCCTCACAACTCTATACAGCGCCATTTTCTCCTCACAGATGCTGGGCCCGCCAAAACACTGTTAAACACCTAACAGTGTAAAATGAGGGGGGGGCACAGTTATGTAGTGCAATATAGGTTCAACCATGAGGCACTATAGATATATGTATATAATGTGGGTGTGTACACGGAGTTGGTTATAGTTTTCTGTGGTTTCCCTGTCAGAAATCTGCCCATGTTAGCAATGCTGGTGGGTGTTTAGTACACGTGTGTCGACATGTGTGAGTGATCTACCGCAAACAGATATGGGTATCCCTCTGTCGGCAGTGCCGACTCCAGATGGTACTTGATTCATGAGATTAAGTGTCAGCATGTCAGTAGTGGTAAGCTTTGCCAAAGTAAGCACTGTTTGGGGAACACAGAAGTATGTGGGTGACCCTGTCGGCACCAACTATTATGACTGGGTGTAAAATTATATAAAAAACCTATACCTGTAGGTGTATATATGTATGGTACGTTGCAGTGAGCTGTAGCTCGAGCACAGACGTGATGGTATTTGTGGGGGCGTCCTAGTGAAATTAGCTATATGTTTCCTTCAGATCCCTCGGGGTCACAAAAAATGTATTTTGCCCAGTCACTACTCCCTGTTGTCGACACGAATACTATGTTCTATGTCGGCCATAATGTTTCCTGATTGGATCCACAACATTGGCATTCAGTACATGTTCATACACATTCAGATCACATAAATGTCACTAGGGACCCTGATGTTCCTGACAGATTTTATATATAGACAGACAGACAGATAGACAGATAGATATATAGATATATATATATATATATATATATATCTATCATTGAAGATCCGCACTCACATCAAAAAATATATAAACACATGTTTAGGGTGCACCCAGTAAAACTGACATAGTCAGTCACAAATACAAAACGAAGGTTCCACACAGGTGGGAGGGGCACTCACAATTAAATAACGCATACAGACAATTGAATAGCATAAAACATTCATAGTTTAATAGTTGGATAGTCAGTTGCACCAACTCGCCCTTAATCGACGTTTCGACCCCATGACTGGGTCTTTTTCAAGATAGGCAGGTTCGGTGAAAGTTCAAATAACTTTTAAAGATGTATACATATTGACATCAGTAGAGATCTAGAAAAGAGAGAGAACATAAGACCACACTTAATGCCTCCCAGGCCCCATTATTGCACATTAACCATATACTAAATTACACACAGCGCACTTCACAGTGCACTCGTCAGATGAACCTTAAGCCCAGTGGATAACAACATGCTACCGTGACCACCAGTGTGAGTCCAATTAACAAAAAAAGGCTTACATAGACAAATCACTCTAGGAAGATGTCCTGACAACATCTATCCACTCAGCTGGTGTACAGCTCAAGTACCTAAAAAAACAATATAAACAATATATCAACAAATAAACTAATAAACAGACCCAGTGCTAATAGACTCAAAAAACACGTAAACATATACAAATACGTACTCCAGCAACTATGCCTTCACACGTAGATGTATATAAGCTTATAATAATGTTGTTCACGTGATAGTCTCCCTATAGAAAAAAATGGAAGGTGAAGCTGGAGACTATAGACATATACTAATATAATAGGTGAGTGTAGTAAACACTAACTACTCACTAGATACCAGCAATCATTCCAGTGTGAATGCATCCAGGTTAGCCACTTAATAAATTCCACAACGCATCAAAGACGATCACTGTAATACAAACATTATGCAGTCTAAATATCAGTCGCCAGAAGTATAACTTAAAAACAGAGTTAATAGCCACTAAGTGGTGAGTACTTACACAACCGTGTTCACACAGTCAAAAGGCACCTGGCTCTACACACACTGTCTAAACGCCGGGGAATATAACCCCAGACGACCGGAAGTGAACTGGACGTCACTTCCGCTCCACATTTTCATCTCGGAGTCACCGTATAGTCCAAAATGACTTAACTACCCACAAATACATAGGGGGGTTTATGTATTTGTGGGTAGTTAAGTAATACATATATATACCGTATTTGCCGGCGTATAAGATGACTTTTTCCCCCTGAAAAACATGCCTCCAAGTGGGGGGTCGTCTTATACGCCGGGTGTACTTCGTAGGCATACATATAGCCAGGGGCGTCACTGCCCCTGGTGACAGAATGGCTAACCATCGCACATCAATTCGAGCTGCGTTGGTCTCAAAGGTGTCCGACAAACCTGTAGCACAACATTTTGCAAGTAGGGGGCACTCAATTTCCAGTTTGAAGTGCATGCTGATTGATCATGTACCAAAACCTCCACGTGGGGGTGACTGGGAGAGGCAGTTACGACAACGAGAGGCTAAATGGATATATGAGCTGGACACTCTGACACCACGGGGCCTAAATGAGGCAAATCCATTCAATATTTCTCTGACGTCCTAGTGGATACTGGGGACTCCGTCAGGACCATGGGGATTAGCGGCTCCGCAGGAGACAGGGCACAAAAATAAAGCTTTAGGATCAGGTGGTGTGCACTGGCTCCTCCCCCTATGACCCTCCTCCAAGCCTCAGTTAGGTTTTTGTGCCCGTCCGAGCAGGGTGCAGTCTAGGTGGCTCTCCTAAAGAGCTGCTTAGAAAAAGTTTTTAGGTTTTTTATTTTACAGTGAGTCCTGCTGGCAACAGGCTCACTGCAACGAGGGACTTAGGGGAGAAGATGTGAACTCACCTGCGTGCAGGATGGATTGGCTTCTTAGGCTACTGGACACCATTAGCTCCAGAGGGATCGAACACAGGCCCAGCCATGGAGTCCGGTCCCGGAGCCGCGCCGCCGACCCCCTTGCAGATGCCGAAAAGTGAAGAGGTCCAGAAACCGGCGGCAGAAGACTTTTCAGTCTTCATGAGGTAGCGCACAGCACTGCAGCTGTGCGCCATTGTTGTCACACACTTCACACCAGCGGTCACGGAGGGTGCAGGGCGCTGCGGGGGGCGCCCTGGGCAGCAATGAGAATACCTTGTTCTGGCTAAAAAATACATCACATATAGCCCCTAGGGCTATATGGATGTATTTAACCCCTGCCAGGTCTCACAAACACCGGAGAAGAGCCCGCCGAAATAGGGGGCGGGGCCTATCTCCTCAGCACACAGCGCCATTTTCCTGCTCAGCTCCGCTGCGAGGAAGGCTCCCAGGACTCTCCCCTGCACTGCACTACAGAAACAGGGTAAAACAGAGAGGGGGGGGGGCACTTTTTTGGCGTTTTTTGATATATTAAGCTGCTATAAGGGAGACAACACTTCTATAGGGTTGTTCCTATATATTTATAGCGCTTGGGTGTGTGCTGGCAAACTCTCCCTCTGTCTCCCCAAAGGGCTAGTGGGGTCCTGTCTTCGATAAGAGCATTCCCTGTGTGTCTGCTGTGTGTCGGTACGTGTGTGTCGACATGTATGAGGACGATGTTGGTGTGGAGGCGGAGCAATTGCCGGTAATGGTGATGTCACCCCCTAGGGAGTCGACACCGGAATGGATGGCTTTGTTTATGGAATTACGTGATAATGTCAGCACATTACAAAAATCAGTTGACGACATGAGACGGACGGCAAACCAGTTAGTACCTGTACAGGCGTCTCAGACACCGTCAGGGGCTGTAAAACGCCCTTTACCTCAGTCGGTCGACACAGACCCAGACACGGACACCGAATCTAGTGTCGACGGTGAAGAAACAAACGTATTTTCCAGTAGGGCCACACGTTATATGATCACGGCAATGAAGGAGGCTTTGCATATCTCTGATACTGCATGTACCACAAAAAGGGGTATTATGTGGGGTCTGAAAAAACTACCTGTAGTTTTTCCTGAATCAGACGAATTGAATGAAGTGTGTGATGAAGCGTGGGTTAACCCCGATAGAAAACTGCTAATTTCAAAGAAGTTATTGGCATTATATCCTTTCCCGCCAGAGGTTAGGGCGCGCTGGGAAACACCCCCTAGGGTGGATAAGGCGCTCACACGCTTATCAAAACAAGTGGCGTTACCGTCTCCTGAAACGGCCGCCCTCAAGGATCCAGCGGATAGGAGGCTGGAAACTACCCTGAAAAGTATATACACTCATACTGGTGTTATACTGCGACCAGCCATCGCCTCTGCATGGATGTGCAGTGCTGGGGTGGTTTGGTCGGATTCCCTGACTGGAAATATTGATACCCTAGATAGGGACAGTATTTTATTTACTTTAGAGCAATTAAAGGATGCTTTTCTTTATATGCGAGATGCTCAGAGGGATATTTGCACTCTGGCATCGAGAGTAAGTGCGATGTCCATATCTGCCAGAAGAAGTTTATGGACGTGACAATGGTCAGGTGATGCGGATTCCAAACGGCATATGGAAGTATTGCCGTATAAGGGGGAGGAATTATTTGGGGTCGGTCTATCGGATTTGGTGGCCACTGCAACAGCCGGGAAATCCACCTTTTTACCTCAGGTCCCCTCCCAACAGAAAAAGACACCGTCTTTTCAGCCGCAGTCCTTTCGTTCCTATAGGAACAAGCGGGCGAAAGGACAGTCATATTTGCCCCGAGGCAAAGGAAAGGGTAAGAGAGTGCACCAAGCAGCTTCTTCCCAGGAGCAGAAGCCCCCCCCCCGGCTTCTGCAAAGCCCTCAGCATGACGTTGGGGCTTTACAAGCGGACTCAGGGGCGGTGGGGGGTCGACTCAAGAATTTCAGCGCACAGTGGGCTCACTCACAGGTGGACCCCTGGATCCTGCAGATAGTATCTCAGGGTTACAGGTTGGAATTCGAGAAGTCTCCCCCTCGCCGGTTCCTAAAGTCTGCTCTGCCAACGTCTCCCTCAGACAGGGCGACGGTATTGGAAGCCATTCACAAGCTGTATTCTCAGCAGGTGATAGTCAAGGTACCCCTCCTACAACAGGGAAAGGGGTATTATTCCACACTATTTGTGGTACCGAAGCCGGACGGCTCGGTAAGACCTATTCTAAATCTGAAATCTTTGAACCTGTACATACAAAAATTCAAGTTCAAGATGGAGTCACTCAGAGCAGTGATAGCGAATCTGGAAGAAGGGGACTTTATGGTGTCCCTGGACATCAAGGATGCTTACCTGCATGTCCCAATTTGCCCTTCACATCAAGGGTACCTCAGGTTCGTGGTGCAAAACTGTCATTATCAGTTTCAGACGCTGCCGTTTGGATTGTCCACGGCACCTCGGGTCTTTACCAAGGTAATGGCCGAAATGATGTTTCTTCTACGAAGAAAAGGCGTATTAATTATCCCTTACTTGGACGATCTCCTGATAAGGGCAAGGTCCAGGGAACAGCTGGGGGACGTAGTAGCACTAACCCAAGTAGTGCTGCAACAGCACGGGTGGATTCTGAATTTTCCAAAATCTCAATTGACCCCGACGACACGTCTGCTGTTCCTGGGAATGATTCTGGACACGGTTCAGAAAAAGGTGTTTCTTCCGGAGGAGAAAGCCAGGGAGTTATCCGAACTTGTCAGGAACCTCCTAAAACCAGGGAAAGTGTCTGTGCATCAATGCACAAGAGTCCTGGGAAAGATGGTGGCTTCTTACGAAGCGATTCCATTCGGCAGATTCCACGCACGAACTTTTCAGTGGGATCTGCTGGAAAAATGGTCCGGATCGCATCTGCAGATGCATCAGCGGATAACCTTATCGCCACGGACAAGGGTGTCTCTTCTGTGGTGGTTGCAGAGTGCTCATCTGTTAGAGGGCCGCAGATTCGGCATACAGGACTGGGTCCTGGTGACCACGGATGCCAGTCTGAGAGGCTGGGGAGCGGTCACACAGGGAAGAAACTTCCAGGGAGTATGGTCAAGCCTGGAGATGTCTCTTCACATAAATATACTGGAGCTAAGAGCGATTTACAATGCTTTAAGCCTGGCAAAACCCCTGCTTCAGGGTCAGCCGGTGTTGATCCAGTCGGACAACATCACGGCAGTCGCCCACGTAAACAGACAGGGCGGCACAAGAAGCAGGAGAGCAATGACAGAAGCTGCAAGGATTCTTCGCTGGGCGGAAGATCATGTGATAGCACTGTCAGCAGTGTTCATTCCGGGAGTGGACAACTGGGAAGCAGACTTCCTCAGCAGACACGATCTACACCCGGGAGAGTGGGGACTTCATCCAGAAGTCTTCCACATGATTGTGAACCGTTGGGAAAAACCAAAGGTGGATATGATGGCGTCTCGCCTCAACAAAAAACTGGACAGGTATTGCGCCAGGTCAAGAGACCCTCAGGCAATAGCTGTTGACGCTCTGGTAACAACGTGGGTGTTCCAGTCAGTGTATGTGTTTCCTCCTCTGCCTCTCATACCAAAAGTACTGAGAATTATACGGCAAAGGGGAGTAAGAACGATACTCGTGGCTCCGGATTGGCCAAGAAGAACTTGGTACCCGGAACTTCAGGAGATGCTCACGGAAGATCCGTGGCCTCTACCTCTAAGACGGGACCTGCTTCAGCAGAGACCGTGTCTATTCCAAGAATTACCGCGGCTGCGTTTGACGGCATGGCGGTTGAACGCCGAATTCTAAGGGAAAAAGGCATTCCGGAAGAGGTCATTCTTACACTGGTAAAAGCCAGGAAGGAGGTGACTGCACAACATTATCACCGCATTTGGAGAAAATATGTTGCGTGGTGTGAGGCCAGGAAGGCCCCCACGGAGGAATTTCAATTGGGTCGATTCCTACATTTCCTGCAAACAGGATTGTCTATGGGCCTCAAATTGGGGTCCATTAAGGTTCAAATTTCGGCCCTGTCGATTTTCTTCCAGAAAGAATTGGCTTCAGTTCCTGAAGTCCAGACTTTTGTAAAAGGAGTACTACATATACAGCCCCCGGTTGTGCCCCCAGTGGCTCCGTGGGACCTTAATGTAGTTTTGGATTTTCTCAAATCCCATTGGTTTGAGCCACTCAAATCGGTGGATTTGAAATATCTTACATGGAAAGTAACCATGCTACTGGCCCTGGCTTCAGCCAGGAGAGTGTCAGAATTGGCGGCTTTATCGTATAAAAGCCCATATCTGATTTTCCATTCGGACAGGGCAGAACTGCGGACGCGTCCTCAGTTTCTGCCTAAGGTGGTGTCAGCGTTTCACCTGAACCAGCCTATTGTGGTGCCTGCGGCTACTAGCGATTTGGAGGATTCCAAGTTGCTGGACGTTGTCAGAGCATTGAAAATATATATTTCAAGGACGGCTGGAGTCAGAAAATCTGACTCGCTGTTTATACTGTATGCACCCAACAAGCTGGGTGCTCCTGCTTCTAAGCAGACGATTGCTCGTTGGATTTGTAGCACAATTCAACTTGCACATTCTGTGGCAGGCCTGCCACAGCCTAAATCTGTCAAGGCCCATTCCACAAGGAAGGTGGGCTCATCCTGGGCGGCTGCCCGAGGGGTCTCGGCATTACAACTCTGCCGAGCAGCTACGTGGTCGGGGGAGAACACGTTTGTAAAATTCTACAAATTTGATACCCTGGCTAAAGAGGACCTGGAGTTCTCTCATTCGGTGCTGCAGAGTCATCCGCACTCTCCCGCCCGTTTGGGAGCTTTGGTATAATCCCCATGGTCCTGACGGAGTCCCCAGCATTCACTAGGACGTCAGAGAAAATAAGATTTTACTTACCGATAAATCTATTTCTCGTAGTCCGTAGTGGATGCTGGGCGCCCATCCCAAGTGCGGATTGTCTGCAATACTTGTACATAGTTATTGTTACAAAAAAATCGGGTTGTTATTGTTGTGAGCCGTCTGTTCTGAGGCTCCTACGTTTGTCATACTGTTAACTGGGTTCAGATCACAAGTTGTACGGTGTGATTGGTGTGGCTGGTATGAGTCTTACCCGGGATTCAAAATCCTTCCTTATTGTGTACGCTCGTCCGGGCACAGTATCCTAACTGAGGCTTGGAGGAGGGTCATAGGGGGAGGAGCCAGTGCACACCACCTGATCCTAAAGCTTTATTTTTGTGCCCTGTCTCCTGCGGAGCCGCTAATCCCCATGGTCCTGACGGAGTCCCCAGCATCCACTACGGACTACGAGAAATAGATTTATCGGTAAGTAAAATCTTATTTTTTCTTGGATAGGGCTATGACTAGACTTTTTTAATATCCGTACTTTTCATAATGTATGTTTACAATTATGTGTGTTGTCTTGTTTGTGATTTTCTTGTCTTTTGTGTTGGTGATCACTCTGGTTCACCTAGTGGCAGAGGCAATATCACACACCCAATACGGTCTCCATTAAGTCCTGGGTTCCATTTATATCCATATTATGTGTTTTAAACTTCTATTACACATTTCTCAGCTAAGTTGTATAAGTTATTATGAATTATTCTATATATATGTATAAAGGCGAGAATGTGTGGTTCTTTTGGTCAGTGATAGGCGGTTAACAAGCTTTTATCTTAGGAATGAAGTTTTTGACAACAGTAAACATGAACCATTATGCAATAATTATTTGTCATCTATTGGAATCAAACTAAGAAGATGTTTAATGTGGTTAATGCTTGTTCCGCACTCAGGACTAATATGGAGCCCTTGCCCTATGTTTAATACATCTATGAATTATTCCCGTGCTTGCGCGCCTTATTACATACTTTTTATGACTATATTAATACATATTCACTTATGTGTTTTGGTCTGTCATGTGATCATTTATACTGGCGTTAGTCGGGTTGCTTAGTAACGACGTACAGCCGTCCTTTGCCATTTACCACATACACAGTGAAGCGCACGTCACGTCTGCTACATCCACTTCCGCCAGATAGACGTGTGCGTTCCACTGGCAATGGAACGCACAATACTTCCGGTAATGCGACTATCAGCCGCTATCGGTTGTTCTTTTGGTTTTAAATGGTTGTGATTGTGTTCACATGTTGTGTAATTAGTTGATGTTATAGGACATTCGATTGGCTGCACATGTATCCTTGATTACACATGTTAAACACTTGAATACCAGTGTTTCTCTAACGTCCTAAGTGGATGCTGGGGACTCCGTAAGGACCATGGGGAATAGCGGCTCCGCAGGAGACTGGGCACATCTAAAGAAAGCTTTAGGACTATCTGGTGTGCACTGGCTCCTCCCCCTATGACCCTCCTCCAAGCCTCAGTTAGATCTCTGTGCCCGAACGAGAAGGGTGCACACTAGGGGCTCTCCTGAGCTTCTTAGTGAAAGTTTTAGATTAGGTTTTTTATTTTCAGTGAGACCTGCTGGCAACAGGCTCACTGCATCGAGGGACTAAGGGGAGAAGAAGCGAACTCACCTGCGTGCAGAGTGGATTGGGCTTCTTAGGCTACTGGACATTAGCTCCAGAGGGACGATCACAGGCCCAGCTTGGATGGGTCCCAGAGCCGCGCCGCCGGCCCCCTTACAGAGCCAGAAGGCAGAAGAGGTCCGGAAAATCGGCGGCAGAAGACGTCCTGTCTTCAACAAGGTAGCGCACAGCACTGCAGCTGTGCGCCATTGCTCTCAGCACACTTCACACTTCGGTCACTGAGGGTGCAGGGCGCTGGGGGGGGGGCGCCCTGAGACGCAATAAAAACACCTTGGATGGCAAAAAAAAAATGCATCACATATAGCTCCTGGGCTATATGGATGCATTTAACCCCTGCCAGAATCCATAAAAAAGCAGGAGAAAAGTCCGCGAAAAAGGGGCGGAGCCTATCTCCTCAGCACACTGGCGCCATTTTCCCTCACAGCTCCGTTGGAGGGAAGCTCCCTGTCTCTCCCCTGCAGTCACTACACTACAGAAAGGGTTAAAAAAAAGAGAGGGGGGCACTAATTAGGCGCAGTATTAATTATACAGCAGCTATAAGGGGAAAAACACTTATATAAGGTTATCCCTGTATATATATAGCGCTCTGGTGTGTGCTGGCAAACTCTCCCTCTGTCTCCCCAAAGGGCTAGTGGGGTCCTGTCCTCTATCAGAGCATTCCCTGTGTGTGTGCTGTATGTCGGTACTTTTGTGTCGACATGTATGAGGAGAAAAATGATGTGGAGACGGAGCAGATTGCCTGTAATAGTGATGTCACCCCCTAGGGGGTCGACACCTGAGTGGATGAACTGTTGGAAGGAATTACGTGACAGTGTCAGCTCTGTATAAAAGACAGTGGTTGACATGAGACAGCCGGCTACTCAGCTTGTGCCTGTCCAGACGTCTCATAGGCCGTCAGGGGCTCTAAAGCGCCCGTTACCTCAGATGGCAGATATAGACGCCGACACGGATACTGACTCCAGTGTCGACGGTGAAGAGACGAATGTGACTTCCAGTAGGGCCACACGTTACATGATTGAGGCAATGAAAAATGTTTTACACATTTCTGATAATACGAAAGGGGTATTATGTTCGGTGAGGAAAAACTACCTGTAGTTTTCCTGAATCTGAGAAATTAAATGAGGTGTGTGATGATGCGTGGGTTTCCCCCGATAACAACGGATAATTTCTAAAATGTTATTGGCATTATATCCTTTCCCGCCAGAGGTTAGGGTGCGTTGGGAAACACCCCCTAGGGGGGGATAAAGCGCTCACACGCTTGTAAGGGCTCTACCTTCGCCTGAGATGGCCGCCCTTAAGGATCCTGCTGATAGAAAGCAGGAGGGTATCCTAAAAGGTATTTACACACATACTGGTGTTATACTGCGACCAGCAATCGCCTCAGCCTGGATGTGCAGTGCTGGGTTGGCGTGGTCGGATTCCCTGACTGAAAATATTGATACCCTAGATAGGGACAGTATATTTTTGCCTATAGAGCATTTAAAAGATGCATTTTTATATATGCGTGATGCACAGCGGAATATTTGCCGACTGGCATCAAGTCTAAGCGCGTTGTCCATTTCTACCAGTAGAGGGTTATGGACACGTCAGTGGTCAGGTGATGCGTATTCCAAACGGCATTTGGAAGTATTGCTTTATTAAGGGAGGAGTTATTTGGGGTCGGTCTTTCAGACCTCGTGGCCACGGCAACAGCTGGGAATTCCACGTTTGTACCCCAGGTCGCCTCTCAACATGAGAAGACGCCGTATTATCAGGCGCAGTCTTTTCGTGGACAAGCGGGCAAAAGGTTCCTCATTTCTGCCCCGTGACAGAGGGAGAGGAAAAAGGCTGCAGAAATCAGCCAGTTCCCAGGAACAGAAACCCTCTCCCGCCTCTGCCAAGCCCTCAGTATACGCTGGGGCTTTACAAGCAGAATCAGGCACGGTGGGGGGCCCGTCTCAATGAATTTCAGCGCGCAGTGGGCTCACTCGCAAGTAGACCTCTGGATCCTTCAGGTGATATCTCAGGGGTACAAATTAGAATTCGAGACGTCTCCCCCTAGCCGTTTCCTAAAGTCGGCTTTACCGATGTCTCCTTCTGACAGGGAGACAGTTTTGGAAGCCATTCACAAGCTGTATTCCCAGCAGGTGATAATCAAGATACCCCTCCTGCAACAGGGAACGGGGTATTATTCCACACTGTTGTGGTACCGAAGCCGGACAGCTCGGTGAGACCGATTCTAAATCTAAAATCTTTGAACACTTACGTACAGAGGTTCAAATTCAAGATTGAGTCACTCAGAGCAGTGATTGCGAACCTGGAAGAAGGGGACTACATGATGTCTCGGGACATCAAGGATGCTTACCTTCATGTCAAAATTTACCCTTCTCACCAAGGGTACCTCAGGTTTATGGTACAGAACTGTCACTATCAGTTCAGACGCTGCCGTATGGATGGTACACGGCACCCCGGGTCTTTACCAAGGTAATGGCCGAAATGATGATATTCCTTCGAAGGAAGTGAATTTTAGTTATCCCTTCCTTGGACAATTCCCTGATAAGGGTAAGATCCAGGGAACAGTTGGAGGTCGGTGTAGCACTATCTCAGGTAGTGTTGCGGCAGCACGATTGGATTCTCAATATTCCAAAATCGCACCTGGTTCCGACGACGTGTCTTCTGTTCCTAGGGATGATCCTGGACACAGTCCAGAAAAAGGTGTTTCTCCCGGAGGAGAAAGCCAGGGAGTTATCCGAGCTAGTCAGGAACCTCCTAAAACCGAGCCAAGTCTCAGTGCATCAATGCACAAGGGTTCTGGGTAAAATGGTGGCTTCCTACGAAGCAATCCCATTCGGCAGATTCCACGCAAGAACTTTCCAGTGGGACCTGCTGGACAAATGGTCCGGATCGCATCTTCAGATGCATCAGCGGATAACCCTGTCACCAAGGACAAGGGTGTCCCTCCTGTGGTGGTTGCAGAGTGCTCGTCTTCTAGAGGGCCGCAGATTAGGCATTCAGGACTGGGTCCTGGTGACCACTGATGCCAGCCTGCGAGGCTGGGGAGCAGTCACACAGGGAAGGAATATCCAGGGCTTATGGTCAAGCCTGGAGACATCACTTCACATAAATATCCTGAAGCTAAGGGACATTTACAATGCTCTAAGCTTAGCAAGACCTCTGTTTCAAGGTCAGCCGGTGTTGATCCAGTCGGACAACATCACGGCAGTCACCCACGTAAACAGACAGGGTGGCACAAGAAGCAGGAGGGCAATGGCAGAAGCTGCAAGGATTCTTCGCTGGGCGGAAAATCATGTGATAGCACTGTCAGCAGTATTCATTCCGGGAGTGGACAACTGGGAAGCAGACTTCCTCAGCACGACCTCCACCCGGGAGAGTGGGGACTTCACCCAGAAGTCTTCCACATGATTAAAAACTCGACAGGTATTGCGCCAGGTCCAGGGACCCTCAGGCGATAAGCTGTAGACGCTCTGGTAACACCGTGGGTGTACCAGTCAGGGTATGTGTTCCCTCCTCTGCCTCTCATACCCAAGGTACTGAGATTGATAAGATGGAGAGGAGTAAGCACTATATTCGTGGTTCCGGATTGGCCAAGAAGGACTTGGTAACCGGAACTTCAAGAGATGCTCACGGAGGATCCGTGGCCTCTACCTCTAAGAAGGGACCTGCTCCAGCAAGGACCCTGTCTGTTCCAAGACTTACCGCGGCTGCGTTTGACGGCATGGCGGTTGAACGCCGGATCCTGAAGGAAAAAAGGCATTCCGGATGAAGTCATCCCTATCCTGATCAAAGCCAGGAAGGATGTAACCGCAAAAACATTATCACCGCAATTGGCGAAAATATGTTGCGTGGTGCGAGGCCAGTAAGGCCCGACGGAGGAAATTCAACTGGGTCGATTCCTACATTTCCTGCAAACAGGAGTGTCTATGGGCCTGAAATTGGGGTCCATTAAGGTTCAAATTTCGTCCCTGTCAATTTTCTTCCAAAAAGAACTAGCTTCAGTCCCTGAAGTTCAGACGTTTGTAAAAGGAGTACTGCATATACAGCCTCCTTTTGTGCCTCCAGTGGCACTTTGGGATCTCAATGTAGTTTTGGGTTCCAAAAGTCACATTGGTTTGAACCACTTAAATCTGTGGAGTTAAAATATCTCACATGGAAAGTGGTCACGGACAGGGCGGAATTGAGGACTCGTCCTCAGTTTCTCCCCAAGGTGGTTTCAGCGTCTCACCTGAACCAACCTATTGGTGGTGCCTGCGGCTACTAGGGACTTGGAGGCCTCCAAGTTGCTAGACGTTGTCAGTGCCCTGAAAATATATGTTTCCAGGACGGCTGGAGTCAGGAAATCTGACTCGCTGTTTATCCTGTGTGCACCCAACAAGCTGGGTGCTCCTGCTTCTAAGCAGACTATTGCTCGTTGGATTTGTAGTACAATTCAGCTTGCACATTCTGTGGCAGGCCTGCCACAGCCAAAAATCTGTAAATGCCCACTCCACAAGGAAGGTGGGCTCATCTTGGGCGGCTGCCCGAGGGGTCTCGGCTTTACAACTTTGCCGAGCAGCTACTTGGTCAGGAGCAAATACGTTTGTAAAATTCTACAAAATTGATATCCTGGCTGAGGAGGACCTGGAGTTCTCTCATTTGGTGCTGCAGAGTCATCCGCACTCTCCCGCCCGTTTGGGAGCTTTGGTATAATCCCCATGGTCCTTACGGAGTCCCCAGCATCCACTTAGGACGTTAGAGAAAATAAGAATTTACTTACCGATAATTCTATTTCTCATAGTCCGTAGTGGATGCTGGGCGCCCATCCCAAGTGCGTATTGTCTGCAATACTTGTACATAGTTATTGTTACAAAAATCGGGTTATTATTGTTGTGAGCCATCTTTCAGAGGCTCCTCTGTTATCATGCTGTTAACTGGGTTCAGATCACAGGTTATACGGTGTGATTGGTGTGGCTGGTATGAGTCTTACCCGGGATTCAAAATCCTTCCTTATTGTGTACGCTCGTCCGGGCACAGTATCCTAACTGAGGCTTGGAGGAGGGTCATAGGGGGAGGAGCCAGTGCACACCAGATAGTCCTAAAGCTTTCTTTAGATGTGCCCAGTCTCCTGCGGAGCCGCTATTCCCCATGGTCCTGACGGAGTCCCCAGCATCCACTACGGACTATGAGAAATAGAATTATCGGTAAGTAAATTCTTATTTTTTTGTTATTTCCTGTTGGATGATTGATGGGCGGGGTTTGTGATATGCCTCTGCTATAAAAGTGCTCCAGGGTTCATTGTGTGTCATGGGCTGCTGGGTGAGAACCTGCTGTAATCTTGTTAGTCTTGAAAAAGGCTCAGATGGAGCCGAAACGTCGACACCTTTTGCTGACATGCTGTTAACTGTCTCTATGTGAGACACACCAATAAAGTTTTCATCATCAAGGAAGTGGTGAGTGCCTGTATCTTTTTTCGGATATATTTTTGGATCTCTTGTGAATCTCTTATGGAGCACCGCCCAGGTTGCAAATTGGAGCAGTGAGTGTGGACTTTCTGGATATATTAGGGAATGGTCTGTGATACAAATTGTTCCTTTAGTCCGACACCCGCCTTACTTTGAATATATGAAAAGCTTGTGGAGATATTTTTGTGGAGTTCTTTTCCTCACCTGCCCTGATACCGTTTTCACCAACATGTGGTGATTTTTAACTGTATTTTTTCTTTTTTCTTTTCTAATTTTTCAACGTCTTTGGACTCTAGTGTCGGTCCCTGGTCTAAGCTTTGTGTTTGTCATATTGTTTAATAAGTATTGTTTAAACCTTGCTGTGGTCAGTATGTCAATTGATCCTAATCAAGTGATTGATGAGGCCACTTTCCAATTAGCACATAGCACTTTTCTTTCTCTGACTGATGACGACGCCGAAAAGGTGCTTTTTGACCATATTGAATTTGCTAAGCTACCAGATGAGACACCACTTGATCTGTTCCATAAAGCCCTGAGATTAAGAATGCGGGAGGTGGACCTCACCTTACATGGCCAATTCCTCTCGGACTATTAAAGGAACAAGAGAATCCCGAGAGGATTTCGAGTAAACAATATTCCCACCATTGGTCGCAATAGTCCAACATTTTGCACCAAATGGTGTGGTGTCCTGAACAAGTGTTCGCTAGACCTCATCCTCCTCGTTATTGAGGAGGTTGGGGTTGAATTGAAACAAGTGCGAGAGGATTTGGCCGTGTTTAATTCTACACATTTGTCTACATTAGTGGTGGACACTGCTGATAAGTGGCTTGACCGTTTGACTGAACAAGTAAACACTTATCAACAGGACCTTATCACATTTAAGCGGAAGAAATTGGTTACTGTAAATGCCGATTACACAAACAATCAGGTTTATAGATGGTTGAGGGGTGAACCTAAAGGTTATACTGGTGGGAGACCACGTTTACAAACTAGAAATAGATATCAAGGTCCCTTAGACAATTCTTCATCCCAATCAAATTCTGAGAGTGAGGTGACTGATAATAGACCCCCCTCTGGCGCTTTTTTAGGGAAGAGCGTCCGGACCAATACCAACCCCAACAGAAACGTAGAACGAGGTTCCCCTCGAGGAGGGGTGGCTACAAGGCGAAGGGGACGCCCAAGAAAATACCAATAGATACTGTCTTTAATCTGTCAGAACACACGCTCTCACCTGTGGAAACTGAAGTATTGGCACTAGGTCTTTCGTTTGTGCCAACTGTTCCACACAATAAATTTGGTTGGGTTGTAGACCATTACAAATTCGGGAGAAAACTCAGATTGCGTGAGTTTTTCTCCAATAAATCCAATGAAATGACCCAAATAAGTGGTTTAGCTAGACCGAGTGTCTTTGACCCTCAATCAACCAATTCGAGTATACGAACATTTCTCCGTTTGACTAACAATGAGATGAGTACCGGGGTTGTACCACCACGGTACAGTAACCTTTCTCCCGCACAAAGGGTTGCATTAAAGAGCTTGATTAACAATGAACAGATCGTGATTCGACAAGCCGATAAGGGCGGTGCCGTGGTGGTACAGGACTGGTGTAAATATAATGCTGAGATACTCAGACAATTAGCAGACCCCATGGTATATGTGAAGTGTAGAGGCAACCCAATGTTGCAGATTAAAAGATTGGTGGATATCACCATCAATCGGGCTTTGGCGTGTGGATGGTTGGACCAAAAAATAGCTGGCTACTTGACAGTGGATAGTCCAGTATGTCCAATCATCTACACGCTACCTAAAATACACAAGTCTATGATTGATCCCCCGGGTCGCCCAATCATCTCGGCAATGGGCTCTGTTTTACAGCCATTGGCAATCTTTATTGATTCATTTCTCCAACCACTTGTATCCAAGATGCCAAGTTATATTAGGGATACGGCAGACCTGCTTGATAAGATTGATTCCATTGGCATTATACCTGAAGATGCCTGGTTAATAACTTTAGACATCCAGTCTTTATATACAGTCATACCGCATACAGAGGGCCTAGAGGCCATGCGTGAAGCTTTGATCACAGGTCCACACGATGGTCCACCGTCTGAATTTTTGTTGGAGCTTGCTAGCTTGGTATTAAACAAAAATCATTTTGCCTATGGCAAGGATTTCTTTATGCAGTGCAGTGGCACTGCGATGGGGTCAAATTTGGCCCCATCGTATGCCAACCTGTACATGCATAAGTACGAATCCAATAACATCATACCGAGATTTGGATCCAAATGTCTATTTTTTGTTCGTTGTATTGACAATGTCTTTATCATTTGGCTAGGGACCGACACAGAGTTCTATGAGCTGATTGATTATTTACATAGTCTAGATAGCCCTATCCGCTTCACATATCACATCAATCGTGATAGAGTGAATTTTTTGGATGTGTCTCTTTTTCGACACAACGGTAAACTTGCCTCAACTCTCTATAGAAAAGAGACTGATAAAAACACGCTGCTTCATGCCTCCAGTCACCACCCTGCTCATCTGAAAGAGAGTCTTCCCATCTCTCAATTTATGCGTGTGCTCCGAAATAACACCTTGAATGAGGACACTGAGACACAGATTAAGGCGATGGCTGAAAGGTTTTACGAACGCGGCTATTCGAGGAGAACTGTTGAAAGATGTTTGCTCAAAGCAAGATACAGGCACTCCCACTCTAGCCACAGTCATCGTGCCAAGCGAATAGCCAATAGAATGATCTTCACGACCACGTTTGATGTTGCTTCATCACATTCTGAACATGTTTTACGCAAACACTGGCCAATTATTGCCACTGACCCAGTCTTCAAAGGGTTAGGCCATCAACCACCTCTCTGTGCCTACAGACGTGGTAAGAATTTACGACAGATGCTAATGCGTCCTACTTTGCAACCATCTGCCACCATTAAGACCTGGCTTTCAGATACCAAGAAGGGTTGCTACCGGTGCCCTAATTGTACCACGTGCCGGTCGATGATGACTGGTGCAAGTTTTGCACACCCACATAGTGGTCAACAAATCAAAATTCGTCATCGATTACATTGTACCATGGACCATGTAATCTATATCATCATCTGTCCCTGTGGGTACTATTATGTTGGCATGACAACTAGAAACTTCCGTGACAGAATGGCTAACCATCGCACATCAATTCGAGCTGCGTTGGTCTCAAAAGTGTCCGACAAACCTGTAGCACAACATTTTGCAAGTAGGGGGCACTCAATTTCCAGTTTGAAGTGCATGCTGATTGATCATGTACCAAAACCTCCACGTGGGGGTGACTGGGAGAGGCAGTTACGACAACGAGAGGCTAAATGGATATATGAGCTGGACACTCTGACACCACGGGGCCTAAATGAGGCAAATCCATTCAATATTTTTCTTGGATAGGGCTATGACTAGACTTTTTTAATATCCGTACTTTTCATAATGTATGTTTACAATTATGTGTGTTGTCTTGTTTGTGATTTTCTTGTCTTTTGTGTTGGTGATCACTCTGGTTCACCTAGTGGCAGAGGCAATATCACACACCCAATACGGTCTCCATTAAGTCCTGGGTTCCATTTATATCCATGTTATGTGTTTTAAACTTCTATTACACATTTCTCAGCTAAGCTGTATAAGTTATTATGAATTATTCTATATATATATGTATAAAGGCGAGAATGTGTGGTTCTTTTGGTCAGTGATAGGCGGTTAACAAGCTTTTATCTTAGGAATGAAGTTTTTGACAACAGTAAACATGAACCATTATGCAATAATTATTTGTCATCTATTGGAATCAAACTAAGAAGATGTTTAATGTGGTTAATGCTTGTTCCGCACTCAGGACTAATATGGAGCCCTTGCCCTATGTTTAATACATCTATGAATTATTCCCGTGCTTGCGCGCCTTATTACATACTTTTTATGACTATATTAATACATATTCACTTATGTGTTTTGGTCTGTCATGTGATCATTTATACTGGCGTTAGTCGGGTTGCTTAGTAACGACGTACAGCCGTACATTGCCATTTACCACATACACAGTGAAGCGCACGTCACGTCTGCTACATCCACTTCCGCCGGATAGACGTGTGCGTTCCACTGGCAATGGAACGCACAATACTTCCGGTAACGCGACTATCAGCCGCTATCGGTTGTTCTTTTGGTTTTAAATGGTTGTGATTGTGTTCACATGTTGTGTAATTAGTTGATGTTATAGGACATTCGATTGGCTGCACATGTATCCTTGATTACACATGTATCCTTGATTACACATGTTAAACACTTGAATACCAGTGTTTTTTGTTATTTCCTGTTGGATGATTGATGGGCGGGGTTTGTGATATGCCTCTGCTATAAAAGTGCTCCAGGGTTCATTGTGTGTCATGGGCTGCTGGGTGAGAACCTGCTGTAATCTTGTTAGTCTTGAAAAAGGCTCAGATGGAGCCGAAACGTCGACACCTTTTGCTGACATGCTGTTAACTGTCTCTATGTGAGACACACCAATAAAGTTTTCATCATCAAGGAAGTGGTGAGTGCCTGTATCTTTTTTCGGATATATATATATATATATACCGTATTTGCCGGCGTATAAGACGACTTTTTCCCCCTGAAAAACATGCCTCCAAGTGGGGGGTCGTCTTATACGCCGGGTGTACTTCGTAGGCATACATATAGCCAGGGGCGTCACTGCCCCTGGTGACACCCGGTGCGGGAAGTCGCGAAACGGGGGCGTGGCCTAGCATAAGGGGGCGTGGCCTCGCGGGCGGAGCCCCGTTTTCGGCAATCCAGGGGGTTAAGAAGATGTTGGCTGCCCCCCCTTACTCCCCCTGTGTCCGGTGAGTGTACGGCGCTGCCGGCGGGTGAAGCTGTGCTGTGGCAAGTCTCTCTCGAATGCAGTGCCGGCTCCTACACATTCAGCAGTGACAGGCGGTTAGGCAGGGAGGACAGCGGCAGCACTGACATGTCTCTTATAAGAGATTTGGAGTATCAAGGTATGCTTAAGAAGGCGGGGGGCCGAGGAGTGTGTATGAAATGTATAAAAGTGTAACCCTTGGGGCAGCTATATGCATGTAAATCTGATGTTCTTTTACGTTTTATTTGGTGTGTGGAAGGTGTGCGGAAGAGGGGGTAGTCTTATATGGCGAGTATATAACAAACTCTATATTTTGAGTGGAAATGCTGGGGGGTCGTCTTATACGCCCAGTCGTCTTATACGCCGGCAAATACGGTATATATATATATATATATATATATATATATATATATATATATAGATATATATATATATAGATATGTGTATTTAAATGTGTACATTTATATTACAATTTATTATGAATGCTGAAGTAAAGTTATTCCTTCTCATGTGCTGGTCGCTCTGTTGATGAAGCTCTAGGTCAGCCATGACAAGATGGTCTCGAATCCTCACGAGGAGTCCGAGTGTTTATTCTTCTCCCGCCCTGGATAGAATAAAGTGAATGTCTACACGGGGCCCTGTCACCAAGGATCGTATACAGGAAGCGAAGTTATAATTTTAATTATATGCTTTGATGATATTTGCATTACATATGCATGGGGGTGTGCTTGTATTCAAAGATGGTCGGTTACCTTGTTATCCGATATAATTACCCTGGGGAGAAATGGGATATTCCTTGGGTCTTATCTAGAACATTGCAGCATGCTGCCATGCGACTACAAGAGGTATGCACTGACTCCGAGAAATACTGGAGTATCTTCCCTATGAAGGGATAATCTGGTTTGGGGATGGCTTGGTTAAGTTGATCTCGGCAGATACCACTGGTAAGTCTACCATCCTGAGCTATGTTCCCTCACAACGGTTGGTGACGCATTTTTTTGTGGGATGCAGTCATTTTGACCGGTTGGATACCGTTTTGTTTTCCCCTTCTTTGCAGGTAGAGGAAGGTGAAAAGGTAAGAGGTCTGCGGCCTTTTCAAGTTCGCAGAAGCAGATATCGTCCTCTGTTTCTACCACGTCCACCGCAGATCGCTGGGTCTATCTTGCTGGAGCCCACACCGGTGGGAACTCGTCTAATACTCCTCAGTCAGTCCTGGAATGGACTTGACACAGTGAGTTAAGAATACAGTCCATAGGGGGACATACTCGAGTTTCCAGATGATTCCCCTCGCTGATTTTTAAAATAGATCTTACCGATTCTCCTCTGGACGGGGAGGTAGTATGCGACGCCATACAAGGCTTGGTTCAGGATCAGGATATTGTCCTGCTGTCCCTGTCACAAAAAAAAAAAAATTTTTATTCAGGCTTTTTTGTGCTTCTGAGACCGGACAGCTCGGTCAGAACAATCCCAAAAAGATTTCTTCTTAAAAAGTTGAACTACAAGTTGGTTTAAGTGTGGTGTCATCCGCATTAAGTTTACCTGTTTTTGCTATTCAGGATTGTCATTGCCATTTCACCAGAGTGATGGTGGTATGATGGTTTCTTTCTATAGTAAGAGCCATTATTTTTCTGTACTGGGATGCTCTCCTGACTGCGGCGAGGTTAAGAAACAAATGGTACAATTCGTTGTTTCTCTCTAACAGTTCTTCGTCACAAAGAATCGCTGTTGATCCCAACGACGCTGAGGTCGGAGTTGGGAATAAGTTTAGATACTGATCGGTTAAGAGTTTGTTTTTTCCTGTGGAAAGAGATCTGATGATCCAGAGTCGGATCAGGTTTGACACTGTGTAAACCCGTCGATACCTTCCGTTGATGCGGAAGATGGTTGCGGCCTACAAGGCCATTCGGTGAGCAGGTCAAATGCCAGAGTTGTTTTGCGGGACCAGTTGGACATATGGTCCGGGCCTTACCTGCACATGCACCGGAAAATATTCCTATTTTCTAGGACCAGGATATCTCTCCTGTGGTGGCTTCACAGTTCTCACCTCCTACAGGGACGATGGTTCGGGATCCAGGATTAGATCCTGGTGTCCATGGATACAAGGCTCTGAGGCTGGGGAGCAGTTTTTCCAAGGGGAAAGGTCAAGCAGGGAAGCTTGCCTGCAATAAGCATTCTTGGATTAAGACCTGTTTACAACGGAACATCTTCTTCGTGTTCTGCCCGTCTTAATTCTGTCGGACGACTAAACAGCAGTGGCGTAAGTAAGCCACTAGGGCGGAATGAGGAGCAGAGCGGAAATGGTAGAAGCCACAAAAGTTTCCGATGAACGGAAAGGCATGTAAACGCTCTATTACAGGTCGTCGTTCCGGGTGAAGACAACGGAGAAATAGACTTCCTCAGCAGACACGATCTTCATCCAGGAGAGTGGGGTCTTCATCAAGAAGTTCGCAGAAGTGACACGTCTTTGGTGAATTCCTCGATTAGACGTGAGGGCGTTTCGCCTCAACAGGAAACTTCGGGGATGTTGTTCCAAGTCAAGGGACACTCAAGCTATAGCAGTGGACCCCCTCGTGACACCTTGGGTGTGTTCAGTCGGTCTATGTGTTCCCTCCACTTTCACTCTTTCCGAAGGTGATAACCATAAGAAAAACAAGGGTTCAGGCGATCCTCATTGTTCCGGTCTAGCCAAGGAGGGCTTGGTATCCAGATCTTCAAGACTCACTCATAGAAGATCCCTGGCCTCTTCCTCTAAGAGTGGTCCTGTTACAGCAAGGACAGGGCGTGTACCAAGATTTACCGGGGCTGCGTTTGACCGCTTGGCGGTTGAACGCCATATCCTAGCCTGAAAGGGTATTGCCAGTGAAGTAATTTCCACATTGCTTCAAGCTAGGAAAGAAGTCACGGCGAAGCTTTACCACCGTATTTGGAGGAAGTATGTGTCTTGGTGTGAATCCAAGAAGGCTCCTACGGAAGAATTTCAGCTTGGTCGTTTTCTCCATTTTTTGCAAGCAGGTGTGGATGCAGGCCTAAAGTTAGGCTCCATTAAAGTGCAGATTTCGGCCTTATCAATTTTCTTTTAAAAAAAGAATGGGCCACCTTTCCAGAAGTTCGGACTTTCGTGAAAGGAGTGCTGCACTTCCAACCTCCATTTGTGCCCCCATGGCACCTTAATGTGGTGTTGCAGTTTCTTATGTCACACTGGTTGGAACCTTTACGAAAGGTAAAAATTTCTCACTTGGAAAGTGGTCATGCTATTGGCATTGGCGTCCGCAAGGCGGGTGTCGGAATTGGCGGCTTTGTCTCACAAGAGCCCTCTTTGATCTGATCTTCCTTGTGGATAGAGCGGAATTGAGAAATTGGCAACAATTTCTGCCTTAAGTGGTTTCTGCGTTTCACAGGAACCAGCCTATTGTGGTGCCTGGGGCTACTTAAGCCTTGGCTGATTCGAAGTTTCTTGATGTAGTCAGAGCTTTGAATATTTATGTCGCCAGAACGGCTCAAATTGGGGAAACAGACGCTCTGTTTATCCTGTATGCTCCCGACAATAGTGGGGCCCCTGCTTCTAAGCAGACTGTTGGACGTTTGATCTGGGATACGATTCGGCATGCTCATTCTACGGCTGGCTGGCCGGTACCGAAGTCTGGGAAGGCCCATTCTACCAGGAAGGTGGGCTCTTCTTGGGGCAGATGCCCGGGAATCTCGGCGTTTCACAATTTTCCGAGCGGCTACTTGGTTGGGTTCAAACACTTTTCCTAAGTTCTACAAGTTTGATACCCTGGCTGATGAGGACCTCAGGTTTGCTCAATTGGTGCTGCAGAGTTGTCTGCACTCTCCCGTCCGGTCTGGAGCTTTGGTATAAACCCCATGGTCCTTTTGGAACCCCAGCATCCTCTAGGACGTAGGAGAAAATAGGATTTTAATACCTACCGGTAAATCCTATTCTCTTAGTCCGTAGAGGATGCTGGGCGCCCGCCCCAGTGCGTACTGTATCTGCAGCTATTGGTTGTCGTTACACTCATGTGGTGTTTCTTTGCAGTCAAGTCTGTTGCTGCGGTTATTCGTGCCATGACATGCGATATGTGATTATCGGTCATGATACACACAGGTTGTGTTACGTTTTCGGTCAGCGTATTGGTGTATGGTTTTTCCATGCCGTCAGCTGGTGTTCTATTGAATGCCACGTTCTTCGGCATGTTCGAGGTGTGAGCTGGTATGACACTCACCGTGTTTAAACAATAAATTCTTTCCTCGAAATGTCCGTCTCTCTGGGCACAGTTTTCTAACTGAAGTCTGGAGGAGGGGCATAGAGGGAGGAGCCAGTTCACTCCCATTCAAAGTCTTAGTGTGCCCATGTCTCCTGCGGATCCCATCTATACCCCCATGGTCTTTTTTACAACCCCAGCATCCTCTACAGACTAAGAGAAAAGGATTTACCGGTAGGTATTAAAATCCTATTATTCTTCACAAGTTTTCCGAAATGTCCTCCAGCGTCTGTTGGATATCAGATTGCATTTCCCCTGGTATTCCAATGTGGTGAGTTTACTTGTTTGATTTTCTAAATAAAGATACATGCAGGACAAAGTGTCTGAGGTTTTGGTGGATCAGTCTGAAAGGGTTACAGAAACAATTCACATTGTTATACATCAAAGATTGGAATTAGGGTGGCCAATCCCGGGCCATTTTAAAATGATCAATCCCAGGATACCCGGGATTGGCATGGTTTTTGTATAAATTTACTTTTTTCAATGTGTATCCTCCTCCCTCGCCTCACCCAGCTAACTCGCAATCCTCCGGTCTACTTGCTGCGGTGTGAGGTCCCACAGCTGGCGACAAGCATCGTGTCATGTTGTGCAGTGCACAGGTCAGGGGAAAGGGGAGCTGGGCAGGGGGATCCGGGAGGAGGCTTAACAATGCCTGGCTTTGAAAAAACAAAGGGAGCTTCCAATCTCGAAATCACCAGGATTCGAAGCTTGGGATCCGGGATTGAATACCGGGCAATTTTTAGCCTAAATCCCGGGATTGGCCACCCTAATTGGAATAATATCACTAAAATAACACCTGTTTTTACTCGCCGAAGCCATTAGGCAAATGATGTGCTAGACAGAAGAAGTTATTATCAACTTAACATTAATTTTTATGTGAGATAATCTGAGTAAATTTGCCCTACGGAGTTCTGTCTATTTCTCCCCAGTGCACACAGGTCCCTGTCTTATTATAGACCAGGTGTAGGCAAACTTTTTCTATAAGTGCACCAGATCTATCAATCAACGTATACATACATGTATGTAATCACTTTCCTCCACATGCCTCATATATGTATGCCATCAGAACTCTCCACATGCCCCATATAATTCTTATATGCCAATCAGAATTCATCCCCCATTACCTTTGAGACTGGAGCCCATGCAGTGAGGTGGTACAGCACACTTTCCTCCTCTGGCCCTCTCACTTTCCCATGTTGTACTGAGGAGAAGATTATATGATGCACCTCTCTCCCCAGCCACCAGCACAGAGACACACCCCTGCTTCTGTAGCTGCTCCCAGCCAGATGATGTGCTTTTTAAGTCTCAGCTGACCCCAGTGGCGAATTTCCCATTAGGGGCGGCACTTGAATGCTTGTGTTGGTAACGTCAGCCCAAAATGTACACGCCAACTGCAAAATATTTCCACTGTACTGTACCATGTGCCATCTTGAATGCAGTATGAATGGGTAAGACATGCATATACTGCCCCTGTAAGCTGTCCTGCTTAGTAATTATGTATAAAAATAAAGTCCATAGTGGTTATTTTTATTATTCTATTAAATTTTTTGTTGAGGGCTTCTAACCAATCAACAAAAATAATAAAAATAGGCAGGCGGGGGACGGCCGTTAATGTTATGCCTAGGGGCACCCTCACCCCTTAATCCGCCCCTGGTTGACCCTCATGCCAGGAGTTACCTACCCCTGTTATAAACACTGGGTGCTCATGCAATGTTTTTGCATAATATGAGATGTGATGCTATAATAAGACTTCTTTCCTTCCTTTCATTTATTTGCAGGAGTGACAGTTCTTTCAGGTTCTTCGTGTTCTTCTTTGTGTACATCTGTCAGTTTGGTGTGCATGTTCTTCAAGCTGCTGGGTTTAAAGGCTGGGGTAATTGGTAAGTCTACACACTTTAGGGCACGTTTTATTACCCAGCATTGTGAGAACTGAGCAGATATAGAAAATGTACACATCTCATCTACCTGATGCATATCTAATCTTTCTAGAGAAAGACATCCCAGAGAGCAGTGGTTCCCAAACTTGGTCCTCAAGGCAACCTCACAGTCCAGGTTGTACAGATATCCATGTGTAAGTACAAGTGACATAATTAGTTCCTCAGTCAGTTTGATTATACCATCTGTGCAAAAGCATGGATATCCTTAAAACCTGGACTGTTGGGATGCTTTGAGGACAGCGTTTGGGAAACCATACCCTAGATGACTAAGATTGGAATGATGCACGGACGTTCCCTTATCGCATACTTTTTAGGAGAAGTGTCATGGTTCATCTCTGGTCCACTCCCCCCATATCTAAAGGTTTGGGTACTTGTCTGATGGAGCCTCTCTAGACAAGTGCAGAGTATTTTGCACTAGCAGTTGTGTGTGCCTAATGCTGGGTACACACTGGAGGATATATCGGCCCTTTGAGCGAACCGTCAATATATCGCCAGCCATCGGCGGCTGTGTACAAACTATATGTATGTGAAGGACGTCGTTCACAGACATATCACTTGCTGCGAGGACTGACGTCAAAGCTGGGTGGGCAAATTCAACTGTATATTCTTACCTGGATCGGTGCAGCGGCGGGTTCACCGACGTGTCAGCCCAGTGTGTTCCCCGCTATGGCAATATTTTGCTATATTCATTATTATAGCCTAAGGGCAAAGGGTAATGGAGGGAGGGAGAAGGGGGGGGGCTGGGGGGCTAAGTGGATCAACCACTTAAAGACTTTTTTACATCCACAACAATATATTAATGGTGAATATGCAGATTTCTGAAAGTAAATGAACTTTAGAAGTTCTCATTCAGTAACGCTCTATTGCATTAAGAGACTAATAAACCCCACTGGCTTTGTGTGAGGAAGGAGAATGTACTGCACCGTGCACTGTTTTTGTTATGCAGTAAAATAATCCATGTAGCGATTAATTAACTTGGTTTCATATCAGTAAAGGTCTTTATTGTTTCCAGCGGTTGGATTTCTGCACTAACTGCACTCAACAACAATATTCCAGTGGGAATTATGATGATATTGATCGCCGCCCTTTTCACAGCCTCTGCAGTAGTATCACTAGCCATGTTTAAAAAGGTAAGATGATCAAATGACAATAATTGCAGATACTGATGGTCCGTCCTGAAGTCTCAAGAAAATGCAGTTGCACAATCTTATAGATGTGTGCCATTGGCCACCATGTGTATATACACAGGCGTTGTAGACCTTGCTGAGCGGGTAGCGCCGGGCCTGGCTGCCATCCCGCCTGATAGTGCAGCTGCCATCCACTGTAAGCCCGTCTGATAGTGCAGCTACCATGCGCTGTAAGCTTACTCTACTGTATATAAATGTCACCCTGCAACGTGAAATCTTACCTCTGCATTTGTGTATAGTCCAATTTTTATAAATGCAAAGAAAAATTCTTTTATAAGCAGTCTAATCATGTAATTTGAAAGTAACATGGTTGATATTGAAGTGACAAACCCATCGCAGTTAGACTTATTAAGGTAACAAATCCGGTGCCGGTAGTCTTGTACTACTTCTAGCTGCTAGAGCTGAAGTGACATCATTTACCTCAATGCACTGGATGTATCTCTATATTCATGTCCGATCTGTCAGAAAGCACATTTCTCTATCGTCCTAGTGGATGCTGGGGTTCCTGAAAGGACCATGGGGAATAGCGGCTCCGCAGGAGACAGGGCACAAAAAAGTAAAGCTTTAGGATCAGGTGGTGTGCACTGGCTCCTCCCCCTATGACCCTCCTCCAAGCCAGTTAGATTTTTGTGCCCGGCCGAGAAGGGTGCAATCTAGGTGGCTCTCCTAAAGAGCTGCTTAGGAAAGTTTAGCTTAGGTTTTTTATTTTACAGTGAGTCCTGCTGGCAACAGGATCACTGCAACGAGGGACTTAGGGGAGAAGAAGTGAACTCACCTGCGTGCAGGATGGATTGGCTTCTTGGCTACTGGACATCAGCTCCAGAGGGACGATCACAGGTACAGCCTGGATGGTCACCGGAGCCTTGCCGCCGGCCCCCTTGCAGATGCTGAAATAAGAGGTCCAGAATCGGCGGCAGAAGACTCCTCAGTCTTCTAAAGGTAGCGCACAGCACTGCAGCTGTGCGCCATTTTCCTCTCAGCACACTTCACACGGCAGTCACTGAGGGTGCAGGGCGCTGGGAGGGGGGCGCCCTGGGAGGCAAATGAATACCTATTTTGGCTAAAAATACCTCACATATAGCCTCCGGAGGCTATATGGAGATATTTAACCCCTGCCAGAATCCGTTAAGAGCGGGAGACGAGGCCGCCGAAAAAGGGGCGGGGCCTATCTCCTCAGCACACAGCGCCATTTTCCCTCACAGAAAGGCTGGAGGGAAGGCTCCCAGGCTCTCCCCTGCACTGCACTACAGAAACAGGGTTAAAACAGAGAGGGGGGGCACTAATTTGGCGATATGCTTATATATATATTAAGATGCTATAAGGGAAAACACTTATATAAGGTTGTCCCTATATAATTATAGCGTTTTTGGTGTGTGCTGGCAAACTCTCCCTCTGTCTCTCCAAAGGGCTAGTGGGTCCTGTCCTCTATCAGAGCATTCCCTGTGTGTGTGCTGTGTGTCGGTACGTGTGTGTCGACAGGTAGGAGGACGATGTTGGTGAGGAGGCGGAGCAATTGCCTGTAATGGTGATGTCACTCTCTAGGGAGTCGACACCGGAATGGATGGCTTATTTAGGAAATTACGTGATAATGTCAACACGCTGCAAGGTCGGTTGACGACATGAGACGGCCGACAAACAATTAGTACGGTCCAGACGTCTCAAAAACACCGTCAAGGGTTTTAAAACGCCCGTTTACTTTAGTCGGTCGACACAGACACAGACAGGGACACTGAATCCAGTGTCGACGGTGAATAAACAAACGTATTCCTTATTAGGGCCACACGTTAAAGGCAATGAAGGAGGTGTTACGTATTTCTGATACTACAAGTACCACAAAAGAGGGTATTATGTGGGATGTGAAAAAACTACCATAGTTTTTCCTGAATCAGATAAATTAAATAAAGTGTGTGATGATGCGTGGGTTCCCCCCGATAGAAAATTATGGGCGGTATACCCTTTCCCGCCAGAAGTTAGGGCGCGTTGGTAAACACCCCTTAAGGTGGATAAGGCGCTCACACGCTTATCAAAACAAGTGGCGGTACCGTCTATAGATAGGGCCGTCCTCAAGGACCAGCTGACAAGGCTGGAAAATATAATAAAAAGTATATACACACATACTGGTGTTATACTGCGGCCAGCGATCGCCTCAGCCTGGATGTGCAGAGCTAGGGTGGCTTGGTCGGATTCCCTGACTAAAAATATTGATACCCTTGACAGGGACAGTATTTTATTGACTATAGAGCATTTCTATATATGCGAGATGCACAGAGGGATATTTGCACTCTGGCATCATGAATAAACGCGATGTCCATAACTGCCAGAAGATGTTATGGACACGACAGTGGTCAGGTGATGCAGATTCCAAACGGCACAGTATGGCCGTATAAAGGAAGAGGACTTGTTTGGGGTCGGTCCATCGGACCTGGTGGTCACGGCAACTGCTGGAAAATCCACAGTTTTTTACCCTAAGTCACATCTCTGCAGAAAAAGACACCGTCTTTTCAGCCTCAGTCCTCTCGTCCCTATAAGATCATATCTGCCCAGGGATAGAGGAAAGGGAAGAAGACTGCAGCAGGCAGCCTATTCCCAGGAACAGAAGCGTTTCACCGCGTCTGACAAGTTCTCAGCATGGCGCTGAGACCGTACAGGACCCCTGGATCCTACAAGTAGTATCCCGGGGGTACAGATGGGAATGTCGAGACGTTTCCCCTTCGCAGGCTCCTGAAGTCTGCTTTACCAAGTCTCCCTCCGACAAGGAGGTAGTATGGGAAAAAATTCACAAGCTGTATTCCCAGCAGGTGACAATTAAATTACCCCTCCTACTACAGAAAAGGGGTATTATTCCACACTATATTGTGGTACTGAAGCCAGAAGGCTAGGTGAGACTTATTCTAAAAAAATTTTTTTGAACACTTACAAAGGTTCAAATTAAGATGAAGTCACTCAGAGCAGTGATAACGAACCAGGAAGAAGGGGACTATATAGTGTCCCGGGACATCAGGGATGCTTACCTCTATGTCCCAAATTTGCCCTTCTCACTAAGGGTACCTCAGGTTCGTGGTGCAGAACTGTCACTATCAGTTTCAGACGCTGCCGTTTGGATTGTCCACGGCACCCCGGGGTCTTTACCAAGGTAATGGCCGAATTGATGATTCTTCTTCGAAGAAAAGGCGTCTAAATTATCCCTTACTTGGACGATCTCCTGATAGGGGCATAGTCCAGGGAACAGTTGGAGGTCGGAGTAGCACTATCTCGGATACTGCTACAATCAGCACGGGTGGATTCTAAATATTCCAAAATCGCAGCTGATCCCGACGACACGTCTGCTGTGCCTAGGGATGATTCTGGACACAGTCCAGAAAAAGGTGTTTCTCCCGGAAGAGAAAGCCAGGGAGTTATCCGAGCAAGTCAGGAACCTCCTAAAAACAGTGCATCATTGCACAAGGGTCCTGGTAAAAATGGTGGCTTCCTACGAAGCAATTCCATTCGGCAGATTTCACGTAAGAACTTTTCAGTGGGATCTGCTGGACAAATGGTCCGGATCGCATCTTCAGATGCATCAGCGGATAACCCAATATCCAAGGACAAGGGTGTCTCTCCTGTGGTGGTTATAGAGTGCTCATCTTCTAGAGGGCCGCAGATTCGGCATTCAGGATTGGATGCTGGTAACCACGGAGCCCAGCCTGAGAGGCTGGGGAGCAGTCACACAAGGGAAAAATTTCCAGGGAGTGTGATCAAGTATGGAGACTTTTCTCCACATAAATATACTGGAGCTAAGGGTAAATTTATAATGCTCTAAGCTTAGCAAGACCTCTGCTTCAAGGTCAGCCGGTATTGATCCAGTGGGAAAAACATCACGGCAGTCGCCCACGTAAACAGACAGGGCGACACAAGAAGCAGGAGGGCAATGGCAGAAACTGCAAGGACTTTTCGCTGGGCGGAAAATCATGTGATAACACTGTCAGCAGTTTTTCATCCCGGGAATGGAAACTGGGAAGCAGACTTCCTCAGCACGACCTCCACCCGGGAGAGTGGAAACTTCATTGAGAAGTTTTTTCCACATGATTGTAAACCGTTGGGAAATACCAAAGGTGGACATGATGGCGTCCCGTCTGAACAAAAAACGGGACAGGTATTGCGCCAGGTCAAGAGACCCTCAGGCAATAGATGTGGACGTTCTGGTAACACCGTGGGTGTACCAGTCGGTGTATGTGTTCCCTCCTCTGCTTCTCATACCTAAGGTGCTGAGAATTATAAGACGTAGAGGAGTAAGAACTATACTCATGGCTCCGGATTGGCCAAGGAGGACTTGGTACCCGGAACTTCAAGAGATGCTTACAGAGGTCTTATGGCCTCTGCCGCTAAGAAGGGACTTGCTTCAGCAAGTACCATGTCTGTTCCAAGACTTACCGCAGCTGCGTTTGTCGGCATGGAGATGGAAAGCCGGATCCTAAGGGAAAAAAGGCATTCCGGAAGAGGTCATTCCTACCCTGGTCAAAGCCAGAAAGGAGGTGACCGCACAACATTATCACCACGTGTGGCGAAAATATGTTGCGTGGTGTGAGGCCAGGAAGGCCCCACAAAGAAATTTCAACTCGGTCGTTTCCTGCATTTCCTGCAAACAGGAGTGTCTATGGGCCTCAAATTGGGGTCCATTAAGGTTCAAATTCGGCCCTGTAAATTTTCTTCCAGAAAGAATTGGCTTCAGTTCCTGAAGTCCAGAAGTTTGTCAAGGGAGTATTGCATATACAAAACCCTTTTTTGTGCCTCCAGTGGCACTGTGGGATCTCAACGTAGTTCTGGGATTCCTCAAATCACATTGGTTTAAAACCAGTCAAATATGTGGATTTGAAGCATCTCACATAAAAAGTGACCATGCTCTTGGCCCTGGCCTGGACCAGGCGAGTGTCAAATTGGTGGTTTTTTCTCAAAAAAGCCCATATCTGTTTGTCCATTCGGACAGGGCAGAGCTGCGGACTCGTCCCCAGTTCTCTCCCTAAGGTGGTGTCAGTGTTTCACCTGAACCAGCTTATTGTGGTGCCTTGCACCTACTAGGGACTTGGAGGACTCCAAGTTGCTAGAAGTTGTCAGGGCCCTGAAAATATGTTCCAGGACAGCTGGAGTCAGAAAATCTGACTCGCTGTTTATACTGTATGCACCCAACAAGTTGGGTGCGCCTGCTTCTAAGCAGTCGATTGCTCGTTGGATTTGTAACACAATTCAACTTGCACATTCTGAGGCAGGCCTGCCACAGTCTAAATCGGTTAAGGCCCATTCCACAAGGAAGGTGGGCTCATCTTGGGCGGCTGCCCGAGAGGTCTCGGCATTACAACTCTGCCGAGCAGCTACGTGGTCAGGGGAGAACACGTTTGTAAATTTCTACAAATTTGATATCCTGGCAAAAGAGGACCTGGAGTTCTCTCATTCGGTGCTGCAGAGTCATCCGCACTCTCCCGCCCGTTTGGGAGCTTTGGTATAATCCCCATGGTCCTTTCAGGAACCCCAGCATCCACTAGGACGATAGAGAAAATAAGAATTTACTTACCGATAATTCTATTTCTCGGAGTCCGTAGTGGATGCTGGGCGCCCATCCCAAGTGCGGATTATCTGCAATACTTGTACATAGTTACAAAAATCGGGTTATTATTGTTGTGAGCCATCTTTTCAGAGGCTCCGCTGTTATCATACTGTTAACTGGGTTTAGATCACAAGTTGTACGGTGTGATTGGTGTGGCTGGTATGAGTCTTACCCGGGATTCAAAATTCCTCCCTTATTGTGTACGCTCGTCCGGGCACAGTACCTAACTGGCTTGGAGGAGGGTCATAGGGGGAGGAGCCAGTGCACACCACCTGATCCTAAAGCTTTACTTTTTTGTGCCCTGTCTCCTGCGGAGCCGCTATTCCCCATGGTCCTTTCAGGAACCCCAGCATCCACTACGGACTCCGAGAAATAGAATTATCGGTAAGTAAATTCTTATTTTATATATATATATATATATATATATATATATATATATATATATATATAGAAGACCTTTCCTCATAATTAAACCCACACATTGCCTTCAGCCCAGTCTAATGTTAAAAACAACTGTACTCTGTAACAAATCTCAATAGAATTCCTTTTCTCTAACGTCCTAGTGGATGCTGGGAACTCCGTAAGGACCATGGGGAATAGCGGGCTCCGAAAGAGGCTGGGCACTCTAGAAAGATTTATGACTACCTGGTGTGCACTGGCTCCTCCCACTATGACCCTCCTCCAAGCCTCAGTTAGATCTTGTGCCCGGCCGAGGTTGGATGCACACTAGGGGCTCTCCTGAGCCCTTAGAAAGAAAGTATAGATTTAGGTTTTTTATTTTCAGTGAGACCTGCTGGCAACAGGCTCACTGCAGCGAGGGACTAAGGGGAGAAGAAGCGAACTCGCCTGCTTGCAGCCGGATTGGGCTTCTTAGGCTACTGGACACCATTAGCTCCAGAGGGATCGACCGCAGGCCCAGTCCTTGGTGTTCGGTCCCGGAGCCGCGCCGCCGTCCCCCTTACAGAGCCAGAAGCAAGAAGAGGTCCGGAAAATCGGCGGCAGAAGACATCAGTCTTCACCAAGGTAGCGCACAGCACTGCAGCTGTGCGCCATTGCTCCTCATACACACTTCACACTCCGGTCACTGAGGGTGCAGGGCGCTGGGGGGGGGCGCCCTGAGAAGCAATAATAACACCTTGGCTGGCAAAAATACCACAATATATAGCCCCAGAGGCTATATATGTGGAAAATACCCCTGCCAGAATCCAGAAAAAAGCGGGAGAATAGTCCGCGGAAAAGGGGCGGAGCTATCTCCTGCAGCACACTGGCGCCATTTTTCCTTCACAGATCCGATGGAAGGAAGCTCCCTGGCTCTCCCCTGCAGTCTACACTACAGAACAGGGTTAAAACAGAGAGGGGGGGCACTAAATTTAGGCGCAGTATAAATTATATAAAAGCAGCTGTAGGGGACATAACTCAGTTAGTCCCTGCATTATATAGCGCTCTGGTGTGTGCTGGCATACTCTCACTCTGTCCCCCCAAAGGGCTTTTGTGGGTCCTGTCCTCATTGGAGCATTCCTTGTGTGTGTGCGGTGTGTCGGTACGGCTGTGTCGACATGTTTGATGAGGAGACTTATGTGGAGACGGAGCAGATGCCGATAAATGAGATGTCGCCCCTGTGGGCCGACACCAGAGTGGATGGATAGGTGGAAGGTATTAACCGACAGTGTCAACTCCTTACATAAAAGGCTGGATGACGTAACAGCTATGGGACAGCCGGCTTCTCAGCCTGCGCCTGCCCAGGCGTCTCAAAGGCCATCAACGCTCCCTCAGATGGCAGACACAGATGTCGACACGGAGTCTGACTCCAGTGTCGACGAGGTTGAGACATGTACACAATCCACTAGGAACATCCGTTACATGATCCCGGCAATATAAAATGTGTTACACATTTCTGACATTAACCCAAGTACCACTAAAAACAAAGGGTTTTATGTGTGGGGAGAAAAAGCAGGCAGTGTTTTGTTCCCCCATCAAATGAGTGAATGAAGTGTGAAAAAGCGTGGGTTTCCCCGATAAGAAACTGGTAATTTCTAACAAGTTACTTATGGCGTACCCTTTCCCGCCAGAGGATAAGTTACGCTGGGAGATATCCCCTAGGGTGGATAAGGCGTTCACACGTTTGTCAAGGTGGCACTGCCGTCTTAGGATACGGCCACTTTGAAGGTACCTGCTGATAAATAGCAGGAGGCTATCCTGAAGTCTGTATTTACACACTCAGGTACTAGACTGAGACCTGCAGTCTGCTGCAGCGTGGTCTGTACCCCTTTCAAACAGGGATACTATTTTGCGAAATAAGACGTCGTCTTATATATGAGGGATGCACAGAGGAATATTTTGCCGGCTGGCATCCTGAATTATTGCAATGTCCATTCTGTCAGGAGGGTATTGGAGACCCGACACTGGACAGGTGATGCTGACTTTAAAAGGCACATAGAGCCTTATAAGGGTGAGGAATTGGTTGGGGATGGTCTCTGGGACCTCGTATCCACAGCAACAGCTGGGATGAAAATATTTTACCTCAGGTTTCCTCACAGCCTAAGAAAAGCACTGTATTATCAGGTACAGTCCTTTCGGCTTCAAAAAAGCAGGCGGGTCAAACGAGGGAAGAGAAAAAAAGCTGCACCAGTCAGCCAGTTCCCAGAATCAAAATTCTTCCCCTGCTTCCTCTGAGTACACCGCATGACGCGGGGGCTCCACAGGCGTAGCCAGGTACGGTGGGGGGCCGCCTCAAAAATTTCAGCGATCAGTGGGCTCGCTCACAGGTGGATCCCTGGATCCTTCAAGTAATATCTCAGGGGTACAAGCTGGAAGTCGAGGCGTCTCCCCCCCGCCGTTTACTCAAATCTGTCTTGCCGACAACTCCCTCAGGCAGGGAGGCTGTGCTAGAGGCAATTCACAAGCTGTATTCCCAGCAGGTGATAGTCAAGGTGCCCCTACTTCAACAAGGACGGGGTTACTATTCCACACTGTTTGTGGTACCGAAACCAGCCGGTTCGGTGAGACCCATTTTAAAATGGAAATCCTTGAACACTTACATAACAAAGTTCAAGATGGAATCGCTCAGGGCGGTTATTGCAAGCCTGGACGAGGGGGATTACATGGTATCCCTGGACATCAAGGATGCTTACCTGCATGTCCCTATTTACCTTCCTCACCAGGAGTACCTCAGATTGTGGTACAGGATTGCCATTACCAATTCCAGACACTACCGTTTGGACTGTCCACGGCACCGAGGGTGTTTACCAAGGTAATGGCAGAAATAATGATACTCCTTCATAAAAAGGGAGTTTTTATTTATCCCATACTTGGACGATCTCCTTATAAGGGCAAGGTCCAGGGAGCAGTTACTGGTCGGAGTAGCACTATCTCAGGAGGTGCTACAACAGCATGGCTGGATTCTGAACATTCCTAAGTCACAGCTGGTTCCTTCCACTCGCTTACTGTTCCTGGGGATGATTTTGGACACAGAACAGAAAAAAGTATTTCTCCCGCAGGAGAAAGCCAAGGAGCTGTCATCTCTAGTCAGAGACCTCCTAAAACCAAAAAGGGTATCGGTGCATCGTTGCACACGAGTCCTGGAAAAAATGGTGGCTTCATACGAAGCAATTCCATTCGGCAGGTTCCATGCGAGGACTTTCCAGTGGGACCTCTTGGATAAGTGGTCGGGATCGCATCTTCAAATGCATCAAATGATAACCCTGTCTCCAAGGACCAGGGTGTCTCTACTGTGGTGGCTGCAGGGTGCTCATCTTCTAGAGGGCCGCAGTTTCGGCATACAGGACTGGGTCCTGGTGACCACGGATGCCAGCCTTCGAGGCTGGGGAGCAGTCACACAGGGAAAAAACTTACAGGGCCTATGGTCAAGTCAGGAGACTTCCCTACATATAAATTCTGGAACTGAGGGCCATTTACAAAGACCTAAGTCAGGCAAGACCCCTGCTTCAAAATCAGCCGGTACTGATACAGTCAGACAACCTCACGGCAGTCGCCCATGTGAACCGACAGGGCGGCACAAGAAGCAGGATGGCAATTGCAGAAGCCACAAGGATTCTCCGATGGGCGGAAAATCACGTACTAGCACTGTCAGCAGTGTTCATTCCGGGAGTGGACAACTGGGAAGCAGACTTCCTCAGCAGACACGACCTACACCCGGGAGAGTGGGGACTTCATCCAGAAGTCTTCCTGCTGTTGGTAAACCGTTGGGAAAGGCCACAGGTGGACATGATGGCGTCCCGCCTCAACAAAAAGCTAAAGAGATATTGCGCCAGGTCAAGGGACCCTCAGGCGATAGCTGTGGACGCTCTAGTGACACCGTGGGTGTACTAGTCGGTTTATGTGTTCCCTCCTCTGCCTCTCATACCAAAGGTACTGAGAATAATAAGATGGCGAGGAGTAAGAACGATACTCGTGGTTCCGGATTGGCCAAGAAGGGCTTGGTACCCGGAACTTCAGGAAATGATATCAGAGGACCCATGGCCTCTGCCGCTCAGACAGGACCTGCGTCAGCAGGGGCCCTGTCTGTTCCAAGACTTACCGCGGCTGCGTTTGACGGCATGACGATTGAACGCCGGATCCTGAAGGAAAAGGGTATTCCGGAAGAAGTCATTCCTACGCTTATTAAAGCCAGGAAAGATGTTACAGCAAAGCATTATCACCGCATATGGCGGAAATATGTTGCATGGTGCGAGGCCAAAAAGGCCCCAATAGAGGAATTTCAACTAGGTCGATTTCTGCATTTCCTGCAAGCAGGAGTGAATATGGGCCTAAAACTAGGCTCCATTAAAGTACAGATCTCGGCTCTGTCGATTTTCTTTCAAAAAGAACTAGCTTCAGTGCCTGAAGTTCAGACATTGTGAAAGGAGTGCTGCATATTCAGCCCCCGTTTGTGCCTCCTGTGGCACCTTGGGATCTCAACGTGATGTTGAGTTTCTTAAAATCACATTGGTTTGAGCCACTAAAAACCGTGGATCTGAAATATCTCACGTGGAAAGTGGTCATGTTATTGGCCTTGGCTTCAGCCAGGCGAGTGTCAGAATTGGCGGCTTTATCATGTAAAAGCCCTTATCTGATTTTCCATATGGATAGGGCAGAATTGAGGACTCGTCCCCAATTTCTCCCTAAGGTGGTGTCAGCGTTTCACCTGAACCAGCCTATTGTGGTGCCGGCGGCTACTAGTGAATTGGAGGACTCCAAGTTGCTAGACGTTGTCAGGGCCCTGAAAATATATGTTTCCAGGACAGCTGGAGTCAGAAAATCTGACTCGCTGTTTATCCTGTATGCACCCAACAAGCTGGGTGCTCCTGCTTCTAAGCAGTCTATTGCTCGCTGGATTTGTAGTACAATTCAGCTTGCACATTCTGTGGCAGGCCTACCACAGCCACAATCTGTAAATGCCCATTCCACAAGGAAGGTGGGCTCATCTTGGGCGGCTGCCCGAGGGGTCTCGGCTTTACAACTTTGCCGAGCAGCTACTTGGTCAGGGGCAAACACGTTTGCAAAATTCTACAAATTTGATACCCTGGCTGAGGAGGACCTGGAGTTCTCTCATTCGGTGCTATAGAGTCATCCGCACTCTCCCGCCCGTTTGGGAGCTTTGGTATAATCCCCATGGTCCTTACGGAGTTCCCAGCATCCACTAGGACGTTAGAGAAAATAAGAATTTACTCACCGGTAATTCTATTTCTCGTAGTCCGTAGTGGATGCTGGGCGCCCATCCCAAGTGCGGATTGTCTGCAATACTTGTAACTAGTTATTGTTAACTAAAGGGTTATTGTTGAGCCATCTGTTGAGAGGCTCAGTTGTTTTCATACTGTCAAACTGGATATAGTATCACGAGTTGTACGGTGTGATTGGTGTGGCTGGTAAGAGTCTTACCCGGGATTCTAAATCCTTCCTTATTATGTCAGCTCGTCCGGGCACAGTGTCCTAACTGAGGCTTGGAGGAGGGTCATAGTGGGAGGAGCCAGTGCACACCAGGTAGTCATAAATCTTTCTAGAGTGCCCAGCCTCCTTCGGAGCCCGCTATTCCCCATGGTCCTTACGGAGTTCCCAGCATCCACTACGGACTACGAGAAATAGAATTACCGGTGAGTAAATTCTTATTTTTTTCCCTATAAGATGAGAGAGAGTTAAATTAAAGTTTGGTTCGTCTAGAAAGTCATTTTTAGCCAATATCCATCTGTCCCAAGAACATGGCGGTTATAGGCTTGGGACCTGTATTTAGTCAGGTGAGTAGCAGGTCTTGATATCAAGTGACTTGGACTGTTTAATATTACCATTATTATGTGATATGCCCTGTGACGTGAGTACTGCAGGACCCACTGAGAGCATTATATAAGTGTGTGTGAGTTTATGGGAATATCAATTGAAGTCTGAACTGCCGTCTTGTCGGAAAGACAGACGTTTCTGCCTTTTTTTTAGGTCTGAAACTGTTCCGACCTATTCAGTTGGGCTGCCGTTTTTCCGACAAGTCTGCAATTCCGACTTGTCTGAAAACATGTGGATTGGCTGAATAGCCATGGATCCACGTGTTTTGTGGGATTCCGCCGCCAAATCCGACAGATATTAGTCCTGTTTCCGACAATGACAATCAGACTTTAAAAATAATTCGGATTGGCATTATCGGGAATGGCCAAATCCTGTCTGAATACTGCATTGTCGGATCCTTTCCGTCGGAAAGGATCCGACAAGTATTGAATATACCCCTATGTATATAGATGCACACCAGCAGTAGGGACACTGTACAGTCCCAGTATGTGTGAAGGTTTAGGTTGTGACTGTATTATCCAGCAGCTTGTCATGTTATTGCTGACACTTGTTGCTGGGTTCTGTCTCTTGCAGGTGCACGGACTGTACCGGACAACAGGGGCCAGCTTTGAGAAGGCCCAGCAAGAGTTTGCTACAGGCGTGATGTCTAACAAAACCGTGCAGACTGCTGCAGCCAATGCAGCCACCACAGCTGCAAGCAGCGCCGCCCAGAATGCTTTCAAGGGTAACCAGATGTAAGGGAGCCAGGCTGCAGGCAACTGTTACCACGGTCATCTCTCTTCAGTCATGCTCTGTTCCTCCAGCAATGTTTGCAACACCCCACAAAAGACTTGAAATTGCACTTGTCATGTGTATTTGTCCAATCCAGCCCATTCAATGCCAGTGGGCACTGGAATGTCCCATTCTGCAGAAGGCTCCCAAAGGCACGCATTGGGTTTATTGGTTGTGCATGGTGAAAACCAATAATGCTGTTACTAGATCCCCTATACACTCCCCCCTCCCCATCAGGTCGGCTCCTCTCGCCTCCTTTTCTTAAGAGCAGAATGCTCTGACTCAAATATTGTCTCTAGAAGTCTGGTGGGTAACTTTTGTGTGACTATGAAGTGATTAGATTGGAATTGTGTTGGGTTCTCATTTCAGAAAGTATTTTGCTCCTGCTTTGCGCTAAAGGGCACATTTCCTTTCCATTGTATGTACTTTATTGTTAGTACCATATTTTAAGTATAGAACGTTAGTTTCTAGAAGTGCGTTCCCTGTGAGAGAAGCTGGTGAACTATCCACACATACATACTGTAAGTGACTGCTGCATCTGGTTCCTATTATTTAGTGGCTAAAGCCCTAGAGATACTTTATAGCCGATTGGTTTCTTAGAAGCACCACATGGAAGCTACAAGACTGTTACCCATCAGCGGTAATACTACTGGGTTATGTCTCCTAGATGGTTACGTGTATCTAGGACCATCTATGCTTGGTGTGGGTATTCCCCTTGCTGTTACAGATTTGCTGGTCACTACAGTCCGTAGTGTTAAGAAGGGAAGCTGTGTCAGTGTTCATGCTTAATCTCTCCATAACCTCCTTGTGTTGTTTGTGTGTGTTTGTGAGGTCTCTGGTATTTCATGCAGTGCATTGTTACCTTACTTTGTTTTTTTTTTTTTTTATTATTTGCGGTTTTTGTTTTTTTTATAGTAAGCCTATTATAGGTACATAACTGACTGTATGCTTTGAAGAGGTCTTTTACAGACGGTCTGTACCGCTGATATTGTCTCTGCAAGTTGAAGTATTCCTGAAAGCACGAGACCATGTTAGAAGAGTCTTCAATGTAAAGTTGCCCGTGTCTTATACTTAGGTCACACATGGCTTCTCGTTATTATGAACGACAGTGTTTTCAGTCACTGCGTAGCTGTAGCCCCTTAAATAGAAGACTTGTATCCCGCAGCTTCTGAAGCTAAATCCGCACACTTTGGCATCAGACAGGCAATCCTTCATTTAGCTGCCAGTTGTTGTGGTTTCGCTTTGTTTTTTTCTTTGGTTCTTCCATATCTAAAACCTGTGATTATAAATTATAATTGGCTGTCATAGTGTAGGTATCATTTTATTTTCTGTTTTAAGGAATGATTGACAGCTTTGCCTAGTGAGCCCCACCTCTCCAGCCTTGTGCATTGTGGGGAGACTAGTACTGCCAGAAAACAAAATGGTGGAATGAAAAATTAAGAAATGTATAGGAATTCCCTTTTTTTTTTTTTATATAATTTATTATTATTATTATTTTTGCTTTTAGTGAAACATGGTGATGCCTTTTTTTGTCACCAATGAACCCTATTTATATTTTTACTGTGAGAAATCCAGTCACTAGTACATAAAACAGCTCACCCGGGTCAAACCTAATTGGCGGCATCAAAGTATTTAATACAGTAGCTCTATAGCTAGCTTAGCATTGCAAATGGGTTTTTTTTTAAATCTTTTTACTGAAATGTTGGATACATAATTTTAACAGGCCATGAAAAAAAGCTGGTGATAAGTATTTTGCATTTCATAGGTATTTTTTCTTTTTTTCTTTGTGCAAATGTATTTAAGCCCAGTATGCACGGAAATTAAGGGAATTATTATAGAAGGATTGATTTACAAATAGAATGTTTTGGTTCTATATGCGGAACATCTGTCGTCTGTAGAGCTGTACTGCCAGAGGAGGCCACTTTCACATCCCATCTGTGGCAGGGGTAACAGTCTTCTATCGGGGGACTACCATGAGGAGATGTAAGCCATGAAATGTTGAGATTTTCAATCTGCCACAGAGAATTATAAGATTGTCCTTGGTCACTGCACATGGTCAAACAACTATGCAACCTATGCATAACAATACAGGATTGACTTCTACGTCACTAGTGCTGGTGCAGCCGCGTGTTCATTCCCAGCTAACCACTTGGATTTGTCCCCAAACTTGAAATCTGTTTTGTTTTTTTCTCTCTTAGAACTGGCATAATTCATCCATAGAAATCCTTTAATGTTGGTGGAGTACGGCAGGTATATCACTAGGACACGAAGTGAAGAACAATACTGTGTAGTTTACAAATATTGCTCAATGTTAGTTTATCTAGAAGCAAATGTAGCAACTTGATACCACCAGTTGTGCAGTTTCTTTTTATCTCTTGTGTATGTTTTAATTTATTTAATTTCTACCAACTTTACAGCATTGTACCGGATCCACAATACTGTACCTGCACATGGCCAATAAAACGGTATAAGGATAAGCGGTGCTAATAAAACTGTTCTCACCCAAATGTAGATGTCCGTGTGAGAAAATAAGCTTCTTTCCTTCTCGGAGTGCAGATGCCCCACAGCTCAATAATGTATTGCTGATCAGTGAGGCCTCACGTATGATATGTCTCTTCATTCCAATTGCTTAACATATAAATACACATTGAAGAAAGCGGCTGTATTGGGATTCATCCCAGAGACCAGAAGCGCATGTGGTACTTGCGCTTTTCTATTTTATAACGAATCACATGACTCATTCCAAGGAATTCCATGATGGAACACGGAGAAACTGGGTACATACTCCTGCATGTGAGCATCTCCCATACAACTTGTTCTTTATATGCCATATTTTGTTATACAATGATTCGGTTACCCACTACTTGTAAGACAATTCAAGACACTAACCAAAGTATGGGCAAATGATGATTCTTCATGGACTGGATAAGTTAGGAGTGGTTAAGATGATGATCCTTCCCCAAATTTTGTACCACTTCCAGGCCATCCCCTCCGCCACAAACTTTTAAATCTAATCTAAACTTAATGATTTGGATTTTCCTGGCTGTATATAGCTGTGGGTTCCAGAAACGCCTAAATACCTACTTAAGCAGCCCTATTCCTGACTTATGTTGGATAACTTTAGTCTGTAGGCCAGATGACCTTTAAGGTACATTGATATTAGTGTGTATATGTACATATACATATATATCTAATAAATCAGAGGCTCCGCACTCCTCATAATAAGGCATGGGGATCTAGAAGTGGCGAAAGCAGTGGATCAGTCCCTTTTGATTTATCTATTTATTTATTTTTATGTTTTGAGGATCACATCTTCTCATGAACCCAGTGTTAGCTCATTAATCCAACTTGTGTCCGGTTCTTTCCTGTCTGATAGGCTTGGTGACTGACTCATTTTTAAAAACCAGTGTGCGGTGAGCTTTAAGTCTTAAGTGTGATACCAATTACCATGTTTATAATTCTGAGGGTGGAATAGGTCTTGCAGAAGAAAAGGGGTCCCTGGGGCTTCTGTAATAGCCTGAACTAAATCCCCATTAGTTATTATGGTGAGTGCAGAACCTATGTGATTTGTATACCACATGCACCCCAGATCTAGGAATGGCGAGTGCTGTGGATCAATGACTATGCCTTTTACATAAATACACACATACACTGTTGTGCACTAAACGGTTTTGCATGGTGTACATGTTGTGTAGCTGACTGTACCTCATGTGAGGTAAAAAAATTTAATGGGTTATTGTTTTCCATTGCTTTGACTGTGACAAAAATATTGTTTGATAAATTTTGGTTTTTAGGCCTAAGAATCGTGGTCCTGTCATCAGCTTTTGCTGGGGAGGTTTGGTAGCTCGTTAAGCTGTATCAACAATGTTCAACTAAATTTCAGTCTCTGCCACACACACACACGACAAAAGCAAACTAACTGCAGAGAGACATGAACACCCAAACCTCACCTAACATTGCAGTGTCCATTGTCCAATTGCAGGTTTAGAAGGACATTTTGGTCTTATGCACTAACTGTTTTAATTCTGTATGCATTAAAATGGACCGGTCATTTACATACAGTGGAGGTAGCCATCTTGTCGCCTGAACTACTACTGTTAAAATGTCAGCTTATCAGTTTGCAGGAGGCGGTGACCTACGTGAGGCATCTCCTCTTGTTCCCCAGTGACGTCACTAGTCCCTGGTGAAGTGGCAGGCTGGCCCAGTTCGGTGCACACAGTGGCCGCCTGCACGATGTGTAGTGACACGTCCGCTGTAACTCTATCGACTGTAAACACTGGAATGCTGCACTCTCCAATCTCTCTGCATTGTAAAGCTTGGAGTTTTATTTATCTGAAGGATGTTTGTATATTTTGTAAATTACTAATAATACTCTCCCATCACAGGTAAATGAGAGAAATCATTGTCCTGTACAAATGTACTCTTTCCCACTCTGTGTTGCATGTCTGAGTAGTTCAGATGTTTTGTATATTTATTGTATTAACACAGAGTGTCATAGAATAAAATTCATATTTACGGAGGTGTTATTCTGTGTTCACAATGAAAATCTAGTCTTGTAGGGACCAAGAGGGAGATTTATCAAAGCTTGGAGAGACATAAAATACCAACCAGCTCCTAACTGCCAATTTTCAAACACAACCTGTAAAATGAGTTAAAAGCTGACTGGTTAGTACTTTATCTCTCTCCACTTTCTCTCTCCAAGAGTTGATGAATGTCTCCCCTCTCCCACCAAGTGTTTGTAATTGCTTTGATGTTTGCTCGACCTCTGTTGATCCTGAAACTTCCCTGAATTAATTTACAGAGCAGTATTGAGATTTAATAGTGAGACAAAGCTGATTGAAATATGGACAACACTACATCGCTCCTATATGCGGTTGTTGAACATGTCACTCCAAACCCATGGGCATTAATATGAAGTTCCCCAATTGCTGTTATGAGAGCCTCCCGATTTTCCACTACATTTTAGACTATGGCTGCGGGATTTACATCCATCACACATGAGGGATCGGGAGGTCAGGTGCTGCTGTTGGATAATTAGGCATGGGTCATATTTAGCGTTCCTTTTAATCCCAAACGTGTTTGATGGTATTGGGGTTTGGGCTCTGTGCAGGCCAGTCCAGTCCTTCCACACCAAACTCTGCAAATCAATTTTTGATAGATCTCACTTTGTGCTCAGGAGCATTGTCCTGCTGATACAGGAAAGGGCCTTCCCCAAACTGTTGCCATAAAGTTGGAAGCACACATTTCTCTGCTCCAGAATCCAGTGGTGGTGTGCTTTACACCTCTCCAGTCAAAGCTTGGTATTGCTTATCATGATCTTAGACATGCTTGTGGCTTCTAGACTGTGGAAACCCAATGCACAAAGCTCCAGATGAACCGTTCTGCTATACTTGCATCAGTGCGAAAGTTGCATCTTCAGCCCTAGCAGGGCAGAAATGTAATGAAGACTTGCTGTAGAGGTGCCATGCGATGACAGTGCCACATTGTACGTCACTGAAATCTTCAATAAGACCCATTGTACCCCTAATGTTTGATTATGGCAATTGCATTTCTGTATGCTTGATGCTATTTATTTATTAACACTTATATGGCACCAGTGTAGGCCGTTCTGCTTTACAATTGGGAATTTAGTGTATTCCATTTCTCTTACATCCTAGAGGATACTGGGGTTATATCTAGTACCATGAGGTATAGACTGGTTCACCAGAAGCCATGGGAACTTTAAGAAGTTGATAGTGTGGGCTGGCTCCTCCCTCTATGCCCCTCCTACCAGACTCCGTTTAGAAAATTGTGCCCGGAGGAGCCGGTCACGCTTATAGAAGCTTCTGAAGAGTTTTCTGCATTTATTTGATATGTTTGTTATTTTCAGGCAGGGCTGGATGGCACCAGCCTGCCTGCTTCGTGGGACTTAGTGGGGGGGGGGGACGGCCCAACATCTTTAAGGGTTAATGGTCCCATTCCCCACTGACAGGATACTGAGCTCCTGAGGGAACTATTTGCAAGCCCCACCACGGCGAGCGTACATTCCCACAGCACGCTGCCACCCCTAACAGAGCCAGAAGAGTGGTGAGTACTAAGCCGGCATCCTGGTTAGCGGGGGGCCAGACATTATGGCGGCATGAGGGTACGGAGACGCACGGCTTCTAACTGGGGCGGAATGCATCTTCAGACACCGTACACAGCTGTGTCTCAGTACACTGTACACAGTACCCACACTGGCAAAAACAGCCTTAAAACATTTTTCTCTCCATTTTAAGCACCAGATTACCTCAGCCAGTATAAAAAAGCTGGAAGGCTGCGCGCCTTTGAGGGGGCGGGGCCTTCACTATGAGCGGATCCAGCAGCTCACCAGCACCATTTTCCCTCTGCAGTGGACACAGATGCTGACTGACAGGGACGCGCAGCTCCTCCGGAGTGACTCCAGTTTATCTCAGCGGTACCAGGGGGTAATAGCAGGGTGGGGAGCGATTATTAGTGTACTAAGCTCAGGCTAAGCTTGGCATTAGCGATAAGGGCGCGGTGGGTGCTGGCTACAAATAACGGTCTCCCTGAAGGGCTCTTTGTGGGTTAATTATGCTTAACCTTTTCCTGTGTGTGTGTGCTGTCACATTTACATTATGTCAGGCAAAGAGTGTGTTTCTTGTACAGCGGAGTGTTCCTCTTCACCAGGGTGCTCACTACTGGGTACTCAGTGCAGTGCACCTTCCCAGAATAGCGGGGCTGAACCGGAATGGGTTAATTCCATTGAAGGAATGATCTCCAATATTTCTACTAAATTATCCCGCAATGAGAAAGAGATGCGGGATAAGTGGATGAGTTTTCTCTGACGTCCTAGTGGATGCTGGGTACTCCGTAAGGACCATGGGGAATAGACAGGCTCCGCAGGAGACTGGGCACTCTTAAAAGAAAGATTAGGTACTATATCTGGTGTGCACTGGCTCCTCCCTCTATGCCCCTCCTCCAGACCTCAGTTAGAATCTGTGCCCGGCCAGAGCTGGATGCACCTAGTGGGCTCTCCTGAGCTTACTAGAAAAGAAAGTATTTGTTAGGTTTTTTATTTTCAGTGAGATCTGCTGGCAACAGACTCACTGCTACGAGGGACTGAGGGGAGAGAAGCAAACCTACCTGCTTGCAGCTAGCTTGTGCTTCTAAGGGTACTGGACACCATTAGCTCCAGAGGGATCGAACACAGGGCCCGACCTCGATCGTCCGTTCCCGTAGCCGCGCCGCCGTCCCCCTTGCAGAGCCAGAAGACTGAAGATTCCAGGACAAAATCGGCGGCTGAAGACTCCGGTCTTCAATAAGGTAGCGCACAGCACTGCAGCTGTGCGCCATTGCTCCCAGAGCACACCACACGCTCCGGTCACTGGTGGGTGCAGGGCGCTGGGGGGGGGGGGCGCCCTGGGCTGCAATATGTATACCTTTGTTGGCAAAATGCACATATTACAGTTATAAACTGTATATGTGCCTAATCCCCCGCCATAAATATTATAAAAAAAGCGGGAGAAGCCCGCCGCTGAAGGGGCGGGGCTATCTTCCTCCGCACAGCCAGCGCCATTTTCTCTTCACAGCTCCGCTGGAAGGACGCTCCCCAGGCTCTCCCCTGCAGTATACACTACGAGAAGGATAAAAAAGAGAGGGGGGGCACATAAATTTAGGCGCAAAAGGTGATATAAGCAGCTATTGGGGGAAAATTCACTTTGTATTAGTGTAAATCCCTCTGTTATATAGCGCTCTGGTGTGTGCTGGCATACTCTCTCTCTGTCTCACCAAAGGACTTTGTGGGGTCCTGTCCTCAGTCAGAGCATTCCCTGTGTGTGTGTGCGGTGTGTCGGTACGGCTGTGTCGACATGTTTGATGAGGACGCTTACGTGGAGGCGGAGCAGGAGCCGATAAGTGTGATGTCGCCCCCTGCGGGGCCGACACCAGAGTGGATGGATATGTGGAAGGTATTAACCGACAGTGTCAACTCCTTGCATAAAAGGTTTGATGACGTAACAGCTTTGGGACAGCCGGCATCTCAGCCCGCGCCTGCCCAAGCGTCTCAGAGGCCATCAGGGGCTCAAAAACGCCCGCTACCTCAGATGGCAGACACAGATGTCGACACGGAGTCTGACTCCAGTGTCGACGAGGATGAGACAAATGTACAATCCACAAGGGCCATCCGATGCATGATTACGGCAATGAAAAATGTGTTGCACATTTCTGACATTAACCCGGTTACCACTAAAAAGGGTATTATGTTTGGGGAGAAATAGCAGCCAGTGACTTTTCCCCCATCTGATGAATTGTGTCAAGAAGCGTGGTGTTCCCCAGATAAGAAATTAGTGATTTCTAAGAGGTTACTAATGGCGTACCCTTTCCCGCCAACGGACAGGTTGCGTTGGGAAACATCCCCTAGGGTGGACAAGGCGCTCACACGCTTATCAAAAAAGGTGGCACTGCCGTCTCAGGATACGGCCGCCTTAAAGGAGCCTGCAGATAGAAAGCAGGAGGCTATCCTGAAGTCTGTGTATACACACTCAGGTACTATACTGAGACCTGCTATTGCTTCAGCATGGATGTGTAGTGCTGCTGCAGCAGCATGGTCTGATTCCCTGTCAGATAACATTGATTCCCTTGACAGGGATACTATTTTGCTAACCATAGAGCATATTAAAGACGTAGTCTTATATATATATATATGGGATGCACAGAGGGACATTTGCCAGCTGGCATCTAGAATTAATGCAATGTCCATTTCTGCCAGGAGAGTATTATGGACTCGGCAGTGGACAGGTGATGCTGATTCTAAAAGGCACATGGAAGTTTTGCCTTATAAGGGTGAGGAATTGTTTGGGGACGGTCTCTCGGACCTCGTATCCACAGCAACAGCTGGGAAGTCGACTTTTTTACCTCAGGTTCCCTCACAGCCTAAGAAAGCACCGTTTTATCAAGTACAGTCCTTTCGGCCTCAGAAAGGCAAGCGGGTCAGAGGCACGTCCTTTCTGCCCAGAGGCAGGGGTAGAGGGAAAAAGCTGCACCAGACAGCCAGTTCCCAGGAACAAAAATCCTCCCCTGCTTCCACTAAGTCCACCGCATGACGCTGGGGCTCCACAGGTGGAGCCAGGTGCGGTGGGGGCCCGTCTCTGGAACTTCAGCGACCAGTGGGTTCGCTCATAGGTGGATCTCTGAGTTCTACGAGTGGTATCTCAGGGATACAAGCTGGAGTTCGAGACGTCTCCCCCTCGCCGTTACCTCAAATCAGCCTTGCCAGCTACTCCCATGGAAAGGGAGGTAGTACTGGCGGCAATTCACAAGCTGTACCTTCAGCAGGTGATAATCAAAGTTCCCCTCCTTCAACAGGGACGGGGTTACTATTCCACAATGTTTGTGGTACCGAAAACAGAACAGAAGAAGGTGTTTCTCCCGGAGGAGAAGGCCAAGGAGTTGTCATCTCTGGTCAGAGACCTCCTGAAACCAAAACAGGTGTCGGTGCATCACTGCACGCGAGTCCTGGGAAAGATGGTAGCTTCTTACGAAGCAATTCCCTTCGGCAGGTTCCATGCAAGGATCTTTCAGTGGGATCTGTTAGACAAGTGGTCCGGATCGCATCTTCAGATGCATCGGCTGATCACCCTGTCCCCGAGGGCCAGGGTGTCTCTGCTGTGGTGGCTCCAGAGTGCTCATCTTCTCGAGGGCCGCAGATTCGGCATTCAGGACTGGGTCCTGGTGACCACGGATGCAAGCCTCCGAGGTTGGGGGGCAGTCACTCAGGGAAGAAACTTCCAAGGACAATGGTCGAGTCAGGAGACTTCCCTACACATAAATATTCTGGAACTAAGGGCCATTTACAATGCCCTAACTCAAGCAGAACCCCTGCTTCAAAACCAGCCGGTGCTGATTCAGTCAGACAACATCACGGCTGTCTCCCATGTAAACCGACAGGGCGGCACAAGAAGCAGGATGGCGATGGCAGAAGCCACAAGGATTCTCCGATGGGCGGAGAATCACGTGCTAGCTCTGTCAGCAGTGTTCATTCCGGGAGTGGACAACTGGGAAGCAGACTTCCTCAGCAGGCACGACCTCCACCCGGGAGAGTGGGGACTTCATCCAGAAGTCTTCCAGCTGATTGTAAATCATTGGGAAAGGCCACAGGTGGACATGATGGCGTCCCGCCTCAAAAAAAAGCTAAAAAGATATTGCGCCAGGTCAAGGGACCCTCAGGCGATAGCTGTGGACGCTCTAGTGACACCGTGGGTGTACCAGTCGGTTTATGTGTTCCCTCCTCTTCCTCTCATACCAAAGGTACTGAGGATAATAAGAAAGAGAGGAGTAAGAACTATACTCATCGTTCCGGATTGGCCAAGAAGAACTTGGTACCCGGAACTACAAGAAATGATCTCAGAGGACCCTTGGCCTCTGCCGCTCCGACAGGACCTGCTACAGCAGGGGCCCTGTCTGTTCCAAGACTTACCGCGGCTGCGTTTGACGGCATGGCGGTTGAACGCCGGATCCTAATGGAAAAGGGCATTCCGGTTGAAGTCATTCCTACGCTGATAAAAGCTAGGAAGGATGTGACAGCAAAACATTATCACCGCATATGGCGAAAATATGTTGCTTGGTGTGAGGCCATGAAGGCCCCAACAGAGGAATTTCAGCTGGGTCGATTTCTGCACTTCCTACAGTCAGGAGTGACTATGGGCCTAAAATTGGGATCCATTAAAGTCCAGATTTCGGCCCTGTCTATTTTCTTTCAAAAAGAACTGGCTTCACTGCCTGAAGTTCAGACGTTTGTTAAGGGAGTGCTGCATATTCAGCCCCCTTTTGTGCCTCCAGTGGCACCTTGGGATCTCAACGTAGTGTTGGATTTCCTAAAATCACATTGGTTTGAGCCACTTCAGACCGTGGAGTTGAAGTATCTCACGTGGAAGGTAGTCATGCTGTTGGCCTTGGCCTCAGCTAGGCGTGTGTCAGGATTGGCGGCTTTGTCCTGTAAAAGCCCATATCTGATTTTCCATATGGACAGGGCAGAATTGAGGACTCGTCCCCAATTTCTTCCAAAGGTGGTATCAGCGTTTCATTTGAACCAACCTATTGTGGTGCCTGCGGCTACTCGGGACTTGGAGGATTCCAAGTTGCTGGATGTAGTCCGGGCCCTGAAAATCTATGTTTCCAGGACGGCTAGAGTCAGAAAAACTGACTCGCTGTTTATTCTGCATGCACCCAACAAGCTGGGTGCTCCTGCTTCAAAGCAGACTATTGCTCGCTGGATTTGTAGCACGATTCAACTTGCACATTCTGCGGCTGGACTGCCGCATCCTAAATCAGTAAAAGCCCATTCCACGAGGAAGGTGGGCTCTTCTTGGGCGGCTGCCCGAGGGGTCTCTGCTTTACAACTTTGCCGAGCTGCTACTTGGTCGGAATCAAACACTTTTGCAAAATTCTACAAGTTTGATACCCTGGCTGAGGAGGACCTTGAGTTTGCTCATTCGGTGCTGCAGAGTCATCCGCACTCTCCCGCCCGTTTGGGAGCTTTGGTATAATCCCCATGGTCCTTACGGAGTACCCAGCATCCACTAGGACGTCAGAGAAAATAAGAATTTACTCACCGGTAATTCTATTTCTCGTAGTCCGTAGTGGATGCTGGGAGCCCGTCCCAAGTGCGGACTTTCTGCAATACTTGTATATAGTTATTGCTTAACTATAGGGTTATTGTTCTGAGCCATCTGTTGAATGAGGCTCAGTTGTTGTTCATACTGTTAACTGGGTATAGTATCACGAGTTGTACGGTGTGATTGGTGTGGCTGGTATGAGTCTTACCCTGGATTCCAAATCCTTTTCTAGTAATGTCAGCTCTTCCGGGCACAGTTTCCCTAACTGAGGTCTGGAGGAGGGGCATAGAGGGAGGAGCCAGTGCACACCAGATATAGTACCTAATCTTTCTTTTAAGAGTGCCCAGTCTCCTGCGGAGCCCGTCTATTCCCCATGGTCCTTACGGAGTACCCAGCATCCACTACGGACTACTAGAAATAGAATTGCCGGTGAGTAAATTCTTATTTTTATGAATAGAGACTCAGTCCCCAAACCAGGGTCTCAATCCCCTCCAATTTGTCCGCAAAAACGATCTCTGGTCCATATCCTGCAGTCTGACTGACTGGTCAGACATGGAGGGGGGGATGCTACTCTGTCACAGGGAATAGAGGCTCTTATAGAGGCTATCAGAGATGTTCTGCAAATTCCTGATAAGGTGTCAGAGGAGTGTGAGGAATCTAATTTTAATGTAAAAAAAGAAGTCCTCAGTCACTTTTTCTGTGTCAAGGAATTGAATACCCTGTTTGAAGAAACGTGGGTTAATCCTGATAATAAATTTAAAATCCCTAAAAGGTTGCTCTCATCTTTTCCTTTTCCTCTGGAGGATAGGAGAAAATGGGAAAATCCACCGATAGTGGACGCATCAGTCTCTAGACCAAGGCATGTCCAAACTGCGGCCCTCCAGCTGTTGAGAAACTACACATCCCAGCATGCCCTGACACACCTTCAGCATTCTCTGACAGCAAAACTGTCAGGGCATGCTGGGATATGTAGTTTCACAACAGCTGGAGGGCCGCAGTTTGGACATGCCTGCTCTAGACTGTCGCGAAAAATTGTATTCCCTGTCCCTGGTGCAGCCTCCCTAAAAGTTACGGCTGATCGTAAAATTGAGACTACACTCAAATCCTTGTACACAGCTGCTGGGGTGGCCCAGAGACCCACTATTGCATGTGCGTGGATCACAAAAGCCATTGCTAAATGGTCAGGTAACCTAATTGAGGGGTTAGATTCCTTGTCTAGGGGGGAGGTTGTTTTACTCCTGCAGCATATACAGGACTCTGCAAACTTTATGGCGGAAGCCATAAAAGACATAGGTTTGCTTAATGCACGCACCACCGCTATGGCAGTGTCAGCACGCAGGGGCTTGTGGCTACGCCACTGTACTGCTGATGCGGACTCCAGGAAAGGCGTGGAAGGCCTACCATTCACAGGAGAGGCCTTGTTTGGAGATGAAGTAGACAAATGGATCTTCAGAGCTACTGCGGATAAGTCTACGTATCTTCCTTCCGCAGCTCCCCCAGCCAGGAAAGCTTACTCAGCTTCAAATTTACAGTCCTTTCGGACGGCCAAGTTTAAGGGCAAATTCAGAGGTGCTTCTACGGCCTTCAGAGATGCAAGAGGTAAACCACGCAAACCAGCAACTGCAGGTGTTCAGGAACAGAGCTCATGCTCTGCTTCCTCAAAGCCTTCAGCATGACGGTGGACCGCGATGCCTGGAAGGCTGTCGGGTGGGAGCCTGACTAAAATTCTTCAGTCACATCTGGTCAAGTTCGTGTCTGGATCCCTGGGTCATAGATCTTATTTCCCAGGGCTACAGACTGGAGATCCAAGAGCTCCCACCTCAGATTCTTCAAATCAGGCTTACCAGTTTCTCAAGAGGCAAGTATAACTTTACTTAACGGCATGCCATCCAAAAACTGGTACAGACTCAAATCATTGTTCCAGTTCCACCTCATCTGCAAAACAAGGGTACCGAAACCGGACGGTTCGTTATGGCCGATTCTGATCCTCAAGTCCTTGAACCCGTTCTTAAGAGTGTTCAAGTTCAAGATGGAGTCTCTGAGAGCAGTGATCTCTGGTCTGGCGGAAGGGGAATTCCTAGTGTCTCTGGATATCAAGGATGCATACCTTCACATTCCGATCTGGCCGCCTCATCAAGCTTATTTACGGTTTGCACTGCAGGACTGTCGCTACCAGTTCCAGGCCCTGCCATTTGGTCTTTCCACGGCACCATGGGTGTTCACAAAAGTAATGGCAGAGATGATGTTTCTACTCCGCAAACAGGGAGTGAATATAATTCCGTACCTGGACGATCTTCTGATAAAGGCGCCGTCTAGGGAGAGGTTGCTGGACAGCATTGGTCTCTCAACCAAGTTTCTCCAGGATCACGGGTGGATTCTGAACCTTCCGAAATCTCACCTAGCGCCAACACGGTGGCTTCCATTCCTGGGAATGATACTGGACACAGAGTCACAGAGGGTGTTCCTTCCATTGGAAAAGGCATTGGTAATCCAGTCGATGGATCGGGATGTCCTGAAGTCAACCCGGATATCGGTGCATCTATGCATTCGCCTTCTTGGGAAAATGGTGACCTCTTATGAGGTGCTTCAATACAGAAGGTTTCACGCAAGACCCTTCCAGTTCGATCTGTTGGACAATTGTTCCGGATCGCATCTTCACATGCACCAGAGGATGTGTCTGTCGCCAAAAGCCAGGATCTCCCTTCTGTGGTGGCTACAGACTTCTCACCTCGTTGAGGGTCAGAGGTTTGGAATTCAGAACTGGATTCTGTTAACCACGAATACAAGCCTCAGAGATTAGGGGGTAGTCACTGAGGGGGTGCAGTTTCAAGGGATATGGTCAAGTCAGGAAGTCATCCTTCCAATCAACATTCTGGAACTCAGGGCCATATACAACGCCCTTCTGCAAGCCTCATATCTTCTTCAAGATCGGGCCATTCAGGTCCAGTCAGACAATGTGACGGCAGTGACGTACATAATCCAACAGGGCGGAACGAAAAGCAGAGCAATGTAGCGTTGTCAGCGGTCTTCATTCCGGGAGTAGACAACTGGGAAGCGGACATCCTCAGCAGACACTACCTGCACTGGGGGGGGTGAGTGGGGCCTTAACCCGGAAGTGTTCAGGTGTTTGACACGTTGATGGAGACACCCGGAAATCGACATGATGGCCTCTCGTCTCAAGAAGAAGCTCAAGTGGTATTGTTTCAGTTCGAGAGACCCACAGGCAGTGGCGGTAGACGCTCTGATGTGGGTCTATCAGATGGTGTTCGTGTTTCCTCCACTTCTTCTGATCCCAGAATTCTAAAAAGGGAAAAGGTTCAAGCAATACTCGTTGCTCCAGACTGGCTAAAAAGGGCCTGGTACGCTGACCTTCTGGAGATGCTCCTCGAAGATCCATGGCCTCTACCTCTTCGAGAGGATCTTCTGCAACAGGGCCCGTTCGTCTATCAGGACTTACCGTGGCTACGTTTGACGGCATGGAAGTTGAACGGCTGATTCTAGCCAGAAGAGGGATCCTTAACACAGTTATCCCGACTATGATCCAAGTCAGGAAGGGGGTAACATCTAAACATTACCACCGTATTTTGAAGAAATACGTCTCTTGGTGTGAGAGCAGAAATTATTCTGCGGTGGAATTTCATCTGGGATGTTTCCTGCTTTTTCTGCAGGCAGGTGTGGATGTGGGCCTACGTTTGGGCTCTATAAAAGTCCAGATTTCGGCTTTGTCCATTTTCTTTCAAAAACAATTGGCTTCTCTCCCTGAGGTCCAGACGTTCTTGAAAGGTGTTCTGCACATCCAACCTCCCTTTGTGCCTCCCACGGCACCTTGGGATCTCAATTTAGTGCTGCAGTTTCTCCAATTGGACTGGTTTGAACCGTTACAGGAGGTGGATGTAACATATCTTACGTGGAAGACCGTCGCACTGTTGGCCTTGGCTTCAGCAAGACGTGTGTCAGAGGTGGAACTTTGTCTCACAAAAGCCCCTATTTAATTTTTCATGAGGACAGGGTTGATCTCAGAGCTTGTCAGCAATTTCTTCCTAAAGTGGTGTCCGCGTTTCACATCAACCAACCTATTGTGGTTCCGGTTGTCACCTTTGCTACTTTCAAAGTCTTTGGATGTTGTGAGGGCTTTGAAGGAGTATGTAAAGCGAACAGCTCGTCACAGAAAATCGGACTCGCTGTTTGTTCTTTATGATCCCAATAAAAATGTGTGTCCTGCTTCAAAGCAGTCCATTGCACGCTGGATCAGGCTCACTATCCAGCATGCTTAGTCCACGGAAAGTTTGCCGGTTCCAAAATCTGTACAGGCCCACTCTACTAGGTCGGTGGGTTCTTCCTGGGCGGCTGCCCGGGGTGTCTTGGCTTTACAGCTCTGCCGAGCGGCTACTTGGTCTGGTTCGAACGCGTTTGCTAAGTTCTACAAGTTCGATACTTTAGCCTTTGAGGACCTTCAGTTTGGTCAATCAGTTCTGTAGGAACCTCAGCACTCTCCGACCCGGTTTGGGAGCTTTGGTCTATCCCCATGGTACTAAAAGGAACCCCAGTATCCTCTAGGACGTAAGAATAAATTGGATTTTAATTAGCTACCGGTACATCCTTTTCTCGGGTGGGATCCGGCATTGTACGCTACTGCTGGCTTCCCTGTCCCGCCGGGTCGCCATAGCAGCGGGGGAGGGGGGGGGGGACCCGGTGCTGGGAGATGAGATCATCTCCGTGCCACCACTCCCTGTTGTAGTGAACGGGCCTGGGTCGCACCGACCCGGGAGCCCGTTTACGCTGCCGTTGATCCGATATTCAACCTGGAAATAACACTACTTTATTCCCGGTTTGAATTGCTGGGTCAGGCGAACTGGGGTTTCAACTATGGCGCTTTCACACCGCTTGCTGACCCGTGTCGACCTGGAAATATGCCGGGTCGATACCGGGTTATTTTTGCGGTGTGAAAGGGGTAATACACTATAAAGTTGGTTACACACGAAGAATCTGTCCAATTTTTCTGGTTGGAGCAAAAATCTGGTAATGTATAGGAGCAATGACAATCAACCATTTGCTCCAAAAAGCCAAGAAATGGGCAAAAATAGTTGTTTGGATAAATTGTCTGAATGTACAGTTTTGTGTTTTCCAGTGTTTGGGAGCAAATGGTCAATTGTCATTTGCTCCCAAACATTACCAGATTTTTGCTCCAACCAGAAAAATTGGACAGATAATTTTATAGAGGTTGGATATAGGATACCGGCAGTGCGAATAGTGACACCGACATCCCGACTGCTTGAAATCTCGACAGGGGTGTTGCTGTAAAGTAACCCTATTCCTAACCCTCCCCGCAGTCTAACCTTGATCAGAACCCGCACCGTAGCCTAAAGGTGTATGCACATGGTGAGATCTTTGCTATGCCTGATTTTGACTATGCAATTTCCCTTGAACTCCCCCAGAGCCCAGATAGTAAAGATTTTGACTAAGTGCCAATTCTGACTATACTTTGTACTAGATAGTACACTCGATAGTCAAGATTATTATTACATTTTATTTATAAGGCGCCACGTGTTTCGCAGCGCCGTACAGGGAGACTAAACATAGCATTACAGTAAATAAATAACAGAAATAGAGTACAGGTAACATAAAGCGCCACCCATTCTCAAGACATAACACAGCTAAGATGTAAGTATTGAGGGAGTGATCATCGTACACATAGAGGCTGGTGGACATAGATGGAGATGAGCCTTTACTAGCAGGGTAAAGATGGTCTTTGAGTAGGGAGAGCTGCGAGTGAAATGTGTCGAGACGAGGGCTCAGATAACAAGAGGAAAGAGGGCCCTGCTCTGAAGAGCTAACAATCTAGTGGGGGAGGGGCGACAGACAGATGACAAGAGGTGCAGGCACGCGGGAGTTAGCCTGATGGCAGTATGTAAGCAAAGCTGAGATGTTCACGGCATGAAGGTGGAGGCGCGGCTTCAGGACTGGGTTATGCGGAAGGGTACGCTTTGATGAATAGGGGGTTTTTAGTGCCCGTTTGTAGCTTTGCAAGGTCAGGGAGAGTCTAATAGAGCGGGGGAGTGCGTTCCACTGAAGGGGTGTAGCATGGGCATAGTCTTGAACACGAGCATGGGAAGCAGTGACCAGGGCGGTGGAGAGGCGACGGTCATTGGTTGACCGTAGGGGGCTGGAGGGAGTATGAAGGGAGAGGAGGTTGGAGATGTAGGGAGCAGTGGAATTGGAGATGGCCTTGTATGTGAGGGTGAGGAGTTTGAAGAGGATTCTCTAGGGCAGGGGTGGGCAATTATTTCAGCTGAGGGGCCACTTGACACTTTTTCCTGTCCGTTTTCGAGGGCCGCACACAAAATATCAGCTCCCCTATGTGCCAAGAATATAGGGACGTGGATTCATGGGGAAGGGGTGTGGCCAAAAAATAATACAGATTCATTTTAGGCTGCACAATAGTCTCCATTATTCAAATTACGCCACACAGTAGCGCCACTTATACACATTACTCCAGGTAGAGCCCCTGTCACACATTACGTCAGGTAGAGCTCTCTTTTACACATTACAGCAGGTAGAGCCCCCTTTTACACATTACGGCAGGTAGAGTCCCCGTTTTTTTTTTTTGTTTTTTTTTTTAATTCTTTATTTTTCATTTTGCAATATAAAACATTTTCCAAACATTTCAGCGTACATATCAAAAATAGAACGTAGACAGCCGTCTCATAGCTTATCAACTGTAGTTACAAAGCATAACTAAATGGTTATGAAGAAGGAGTAACAGATTTATAAGTGTTATCTTAAACCATGTAACGTTCAGTTCAAGTTACCGAATCAGAAATAAAGAGCAACCTTGCATCAATATTGTTCAATAACACAGTATTTATACAGAGCGTAAGGCGGCAAACATTTGGAAATAAACAGAGACATGAGGACAAAGGGAAAGAGGGAGAAGGAGAACAAAAAGGGGGGGGGGAGTTGGAAGGCCACAGACATAGAACATTTAGAGGTCAGTGTGGAAGTCTCGGCCACCTCCATCAGCAGTATGTATTCAGGGTGCATACTCAGTATAGGTCTTAGTGGTCTTAAAGTCTATCCAGAGAAGCCAAGTAGCTATATAGTCTGAGTATTTGTCTAAAGCGGCAGAATGGACATCTTCCATATGCATATAGAAGTCAATGCGTTGGAACCATTCCCATACTGTTGGTGGTTTAGTGGACCGCCAATGTACCGGAAGTACCGCTCGTGCCGCATTATTTAAGTGTTTAAGGAGGGACTTCTTGTATCGGGAGAGGGGGATATCTGCATGTGATAATAACCAGAAGTCCGGCCCTGAGGGTACGGGGCCTCCCAGAATCTTTGTTGATAGATCTTTAATCGTGTGCCAGAATGGGGCAATTGACGGACAGTCCCACCAAATGTGGATCAGTGTACCAGTATCCCTACCACATCGCCAGCACAGAGGGGAAACTGAGGGGTAAAATTTATGTAGCAGGGACGGGCATCTATACCATCTCGTCAGTAGTTTGTATTGTGTCTCCACAACGTCCAGAATAGTGGAGCATTGTGCTATAACCTTGCAATGTGAGTTCCATTGGATCCTGATTCCCCGATGTATTAAATCTTTATCCCAGGCATCACAAAAAGACGGGACAGTAGGGAAGGAGCCCTGTTGAAGAATCTTGTAGATGCCCGACACTACATGTGAGGGGGCAATCTCCTGGTTGCACATGGATTCAAAGGGAGTGAGAGCCTTATGAAGGTCTATCGTCTCTCTCTGTGAGGTAACAAAGTGACGCACCTGAAGATAAAACCAATAATCCTTAGCAGGTATATCGCCTGTTCTCTGTATTTCAGAGAATGTTTTGGGTTTGCCACGTGCAAGCAAGTGAACTACCCTGGTCACTCCCGCTTCACCCCATCTAGAAGCAATCTTATTGGACCTTCCCGGGGTGGGAATAACGGATTATCGAAGATAGGCATAAGGGATGTTCGTTTAGTCGAGATTCCCATCTTGTATCGAAGCGTCCACCACAAAGCTAAGGTGGGCCCCACAGTGGGATGTGGTGAGCGACTAAATTTAAGAGACCAGGGCACTGCCTGTAGGTTAAGATTGGCGGAAGACGATTCCAGGTCAACCCATTGTTTCCTATGTGAGGTGGGGCAGGACCAGTCTACAATTCTATGTAATATTGTGGCATGGTAGTATGTAGAAATCATAGGCAGCTGTCGTCCGCCTTGAGATTTCAGCCTAGATAAATGGCTATGCTTGAACCTAGGCTTCCGTCCGCCCCAAATGAAGTGGCTTATCGCTTTGTGTGTTTCAGCTAAGAATTGAGGGGGAAGTTTCAAAGGGACGGTTTGAAAGAGGTATAGTAACCTGGGGAGAATGTTCATCTTCACTATATTTATACGGCCTAGCCATGAGAACCTCTGCGTGAGCCACTGCCTCATCTCCTGTCTCAGCCTGCGAAGCAGAGGGGTATGATTAATGGTAACTATAGTGGTGAGTGCCGATGGGATTTGAATTCCTAAATATGTAATATGGGATTTTTGCCATGTAAATTGAAATGACTGCGTCAAGAGGGACGCCATTGTAGGTGGGAGTGTGACATTCATTGCCATAGATTTCGAATAATTAATTTTAAAGTTTGACATGTTTCCGAACCGTGCGAATTCTTTCATAAGGTTGGGTAGAGAAATCAAAGGATTCGTCATGACCGCCAACAAGTCATCTGCAAAGAGGGCTAGACGATGTTCAATTTTGCCCACCCGCAGGCCCGCAATGTTAGGGTTGGATCTGATCGCACGAGCCAATGTCTCCATGCATAGGACAAAGATTAAGGGTGACAGCGGGCAGCCCTGGCGCGTGCCATTGGAAATTGATATGGGTTCAGAAAGAACGCCGTTTACTCTAACCCGAGTAGACGGGGCTCTATATAAAGAGAGAATCTTCTGTAGAAAAACATCTCCCAGACCCAAGTGCCGAAGCACTGCCTCCATAAAATCCCAATCCACCCGATCAAAGGCCTTTTCTGCGTCAGTGGAGAGGAGCATGAGGGGAGTATCAGTTATTTGCGCGTGCGCTATTAGATCAATAACTCTGATAGTGTTGCCTCTCTGCCCATAACAAAGCCGACCTGATCAGGGTGTATTATATCTGGGAGTAATTGCTTAAGGCGATTAGCCATGAGCTTTGCAAATAATTTAACATCTACATTTAACAGCGATATCGGTCTATAGCTGGAAGGGAGTGTCGGGTCTTTAGAGTCTTTTGGGATGACAGTAATATGGGCACTCAGGGACTGGCCCGATAGAGGGGTCGTTGATGATATGGCATTGCAGTCCTGCAGGAGAAGGGGGCCGAGTTTATCTTGAAAAGCCTTATAATATGTGACTGGAAAACCATCCGGTCCTGGGCTTTTACCGTTAGGGGATGACTTTAGGGCAGCCAATAACTCCTCTTCAGTAAAAGGGTCATCTAGGGTTCGGGCTATGTCCGTTGGGAGAGTCGGGAAAGTGATTTCGTCCAAAAATTTCTGTATATTGTTTTTGTGATCTCTGCGTGCATTTACAGTCCGCGCAGAGGTCAGATTGTATAAGGCTGAATAATAATCATGGAAAATCTTCGCTATCTCAGTATCAGAGGCCCGGGACACCCCGTCAGCACCCGTGAGTTTAGATATGTATGTTAAAGACCTCTGAGCTCTTAGAGCACGTGCCAGAAGTTTACCGGGTTTATTTCCCCATCTATAATATTTATGTCGACACTTACGGAACGCTCTGCGAGTACCGTCGCTGAGTAGAGTATTAAGGGCTTGCCTCGCTGTTTGGAGTTGAGCAAAAGTGTCCGACGCTAGTGTGGACTTATGAGCCAGTTCCAGTGTTTTTATTTTCTCTAGTAGGGCGTTTCTACACTCGGCCTTCTGTTTTTTCAGGCGCGATCCTAGTTGTATGCACTGACCTCTGATCACACATTTATGTGCCTCCCACAGTGTAACCGGGGATACATCACCCGTCGCATTCAGAGAGATATAATCATCTATTGCCGTCTCAATCTGGGCTCGGCAAACAGGGTCCCAAAGGAGTTGTTCATTAAACCGCCAGTGCCAATGTTTGGGGGGAGGATGACGGAGAGAAAGTGTGAGCGTAATCGGGGCATGGTCTGATATAGTCACTTGGCCAATCGTTGCATCAACCAATAGATCCAGATGGGCATGGCTTACGCAGAGGTAATCTATCCGAGAATATGAGTTATGTGGGGGTGAGTAAAAGGTAAAGTCCCTATCTGAAGGGTGCAGAAGACGCCAAGCGTCCACCAGTTGAAAATCGTGTAAGAAAGCTCTGAATCTTCTGGATTCCCTAAGGGTATTCCATGGAGACCCAGAGGAGGAATCCAAGCGGGGCTCAAGGACCCAATTGAGATCACCTCCCACAACCAAAGTACCCATCAGGTTTTGCTCGATTAACTCCAATGCTTCCTTAAGAAACCGAGTTTGACCTTGATTAGGAAGGTAGAGATTTACAAAGGTAAATGTCTGATGGGCCATGGTAACTCTAACCAGAATCCCCCTCCCATCACCAATCAACCTTTCGGAGACATCTAACAGTCTCAGATGTTTGGCAAAGAAAATGGCAACACCCCTAGCCTTCGCTCCAGAGTAATCGTTAAAGTAACCATTGGGAAAGTGACAAGAGCGAAGACCCGGGGAGGTCCCCCGCTTGAAATGTGTTTCCTGTAAGAAAACGACATCTGCCCCATCTGTATGTAAGGTGTGTAGTAGGCCTGATCTCTTTTCCGGGATATTTAAACCCTTCACATTGTAGGAAACAATTTTTAAGCTAGCCATATTGATAAAATTGTAGGGAACAGTTGACTGATCGATACGTCATGGCCATGGCTCCAACATAATGCCGCATCATGAATAACCTGAAATTGACAGTGGCACGGGAGGGAGGGGGTAGGTGGGTGAACACATGAGGGAAGGAAGGGAGACATAGAAATTTGAACATACAAAAAGAGAAGAAAAAAACAAGCAACGCACAAAAGAAGAAAATAAAACAAAACACAGATAACAACATATAATAGCAATATCTGCACTGATAACCATGGGTAAATAGTAAGCATCCCATGGTCTAAAAGATGTACAGCAGAGAGGGGGGGTCCAGAGGGTGATACCGGGCTCAACAATTTTAGACAGTTAAGTAAATGGGTATTTTAAAGGGATACGTCATGGTCAGGAAGGAAGTGAGCGGAGGAATATCGAGCATCCGCCACCTCTCATCACGCCACCTAATCCCATACTGCCCACAGGAAACCTCCCACTTTAAGTATGGAGGTAATGTAAAATAACAGATAATCTCAGAGCAGTAGTAGCCCACATAATAAACAACCAGTAAGAAAGATCAATGTGAGCATTCAGTTAGGTAATATAGATAAGAAAAAAGGATATCACAATATAGGATGGCAAACGCAATCATGGAATTTCAGACGTTTCATCAGTCTTGCCAGTCCGATTGCGTCGTCTGGAGGTGCCCACTTTCTTCCAAGATTCCCTGCGGGGTGGTGCCGTAGTTGGGAGCTGCAGTGGGTCGATCCAATTTGGCAGTGATATGAACGGTAGACCCATCGCGGTGCAGAAAGATGGGACACCATCATAGTCCTCAAGAACATATCGGTTCCCATCGCGGTTGACTTGGACGCTTAAAGGGAAGCCCCATCGGAATCTGATCTCCTTCTTCCGAAGAGCCTCTGTGAGGGGTTGGAGAAGACGTCTCTGTTGTAGGGTCACCCAAGAAAGGTCTTGGAAGATCTGTATGTGGTGGCCTTTAAAGTCTATGGTCGGGGTCTGTCTGGACTTCTGCAGGATAGTCTCCTTCACCTGAAAGTAATGTAGCCTGCAGATGACATCTCTAGGCCGCTCCGTGGGCGCTCCCCTCGGCCGTAGTGCCCGGTGTGCTCTATCAAACACTATTTGAGAACTAGGGTCGGCACCAAGAAGGCCGTTGAATATTGTGGTCAGTGAGGCAGCACATCCTCTGGTAGACCCTTAACCCTCAGGTTATTCCGCCTACCTCTGTTATCTATATCATCCAGTCTACGTCTCATCTCGGTGGTGGTACGTGAGTATCGAGATACAAGATCGTGGAGGTCTGCGAGCTTAGAGTCCGTTTCATCTCTGTGATCTTCCAGTTCGACCACTCTATTTGCTACGTGCGTGAGATCAGACTGGATGGTGGAGAGGCTCGCTTGAAGGGAATCATGAATCCTTTTTTCCATATTGGATAGATCGTGTTGGATGTCTTGTCGAGTCGGAAGAGAGCGCAACTGTGTGAGGACTGCCGCCATATCAGCAGATTCCCTACCGACAGACCCAGCCTGGTGGTGTTTTGGAGTGGACGGGGCTCCAGTATCCTCCATGATGGTTGACGGCGAGGAGTCAGAGAGAGGCGAGGAGGTAGTGGGGTCAAGCACGGGGGTGCCAAATAGAGTATGAAAGGCTGCGGCCTGTGTAGTTGTGGATTTAGCTTTTGATGCGGTACCAGAACGGCGCCGTCTTGTCATTTGTCTGAGTGAAGAGAACAGAATCCAGAACAGAGCCCCGAGGCAGAAAACATTAGGACATATCCCAATTAGAAGTATAACCCGTTATCCCCTCTGCGTGGCTTGGGCGTATTATAGCATAATATACGTCAGGCAAACGCCTGCAGACTTTAGAGGCAGCAGTGTGGTAGCATACATAACATGGTTGGTCATGCTCCGCAGTTAGTGCTCACATAGCCCCGGTGGGGAGGTCGCGTCGGCACCAGTGGCCGTTAGATTAAAGGTCTGTGTGTGCCCACGTCAAAAGTCGTGGGTATGTGTCCGGGCGGCCGTCTCTCGGTCTCAGGACTGCGGGGGCCAGTGGGAAGACCCCAAGTCAAAGGTTCAGTGGGGTATCCCAGGTCACATAGGAGTCTCAGACGTGGGGCATCAGATCCCTCTCTATCTGCGGAATCAGGATACCTGCTTCAATGGAGTACCCCCGTCCGGCGGCCTCACATACCCTTCTCCCGCAGGCCGCGTGCGAGGGGTCCAGGTGGTGGAGGGATATAGAGAGGAGAGCGCAGACACACGGGCCGGCCAAAAAGGGGGGGGTGGGCCCGATCACCCGCGTGCAGCTCGCCCTCCCGGCTGGGCGTATTCACCAAATTTAGTCCCCGGCTCCTGCAAGGCAAGAGGGCCGCAATCCGCAGAGTCGGCCTAAGCCTCCTCTCGACTCCGCGGTATCCTCTCACCAATGTCCGAGACCGGAGACAAATAGAGCAAAGCGGGTGTACAGGGGGGCGGAGGGTTCCGGAGTGAGCGATGAGGGGGCAGCCGCGGCGCCACAGGTCGGGCCTTCGAGAGGTCAGGGAGAGCACCCCTTACCTCCCGGCAGCCAGTTCCCTTCTCGGCCCCTCAGAGATCCGCCGCAGGTGTCCCGGCCACCGCGGCGCTGATGGAGAAGACGTCGGGCCGGCGCTGCGAGCCGCTATCACCAGCTCCGCGTCTCCCGTCTCAGGCCCCAGGCAACGTTCCAACAAGATGGCGGCTGCTCCCGGTGCAAGTCTCCTCTCCCGGAGCTCCAGAGGCCTACGGTGTCGGGTGTCCACAAGGGCCAGCAAACTGAGGTGGGTGTCCGATGAGCCCCACACCGGATTTCAGTGTCGTTGGGGAGAGTGTCCGAGGATCGGCGCGGCTCCGGGGGGCGCAGGTCGGGGTCCGAGTTAACTCCAGGCCCCGGCTTTAGTCTGGGGAGAGGGCCGCAACCCGCAGGAGCGCTGAAAAGCACTCCCCGATTCCGCGGCGTCTCCCCAGTACAATCCAGGCCGGCCGGAGGGCAGTGAGGGAGATGATTGAGTGTAGTTGAGAGGTCCCAATTATCAAGGAAAGGGGTTATATCAGGGCTATGTGCAGGAGCTCCCAAGCTGCACGTCCTTCTCCTTCAGCTTCCAAGCCACGCCCCCCGAGTCCCCGTTTTTACACATTAACATTTTATTTGGGATAATCATTGCACAGCAAGCAAATTATCCAGTGTCTTATGGCCCCTGGGGAAAGGTGTGACACAGTGACAGAACACGGGGGTGGGACACGGTATGACACGGTGACAGAACACGGGGGGGGGGGGGGGGTGACACGGTGACAGAACGCGGGAGGTGACACAGTGACAGAACGCGGGGGGGTGACACAGTGACAGAACACGGGAGGTGACACGGTAACAACACGGCGGGGTGACTTAGTGACAGAACACAGGGGGGTGACACGGTGACAGAACACGGGGGGGTGACACGGTGACAGAACACGGGGGTGGTGACAGTGACAGAACACGGGGGGGTGACACAGTGACAGAACATGGGGGGGTGTGACACAGTGACAGAACACGGGGGGTGACACAGTGACAGAACATGGGAGGTGACACGGTAACAACACGGTGGGGCGACTTAGTGACAGAACACAGGGGTGACACAGTGACAGAACACGGGGGGGGATGACACCGTGACAGAACATGGGGGGCTGACTCAGTGGCAGAACACGGGGTGACAGGACACGGTGACAGAACACGGGAGGTGACACGGTAACAACACGGGGGGTGACTTAGTGACAGAACATGGGGGGTGACACGGTGAAAGAATCCAGGGGAGGGGGGGGTTGGGGGGTGGTACAGCAAGCATTAAAGATCTCCCCCCTAACCTAAAAACAGTCTGACGCCACTGCCCGCACACACAAACATATACACACACACACACACACACTCTCATATACACACACACTCTCTCATATATATATACACACACACACACAGACAAATACACTTTCTTTCCCTCACTTTTCTCTGACGTCCTAGTGGATGCTGGGTACTCCGTAAGGACCATGGGGAATAGACGGGCTCCGCAGGAGGCTGGGCACTTCTTTAAAGAAAAGATTAGGTACTACATCTGGTGTGCACTGGCTCCTCCCTCTATGCCCCTCCTCCAGACCTCAGTTAGAATCTGTGCCTGGCCTGAGCTGGATGCACTTAGTGGGCTCTCCTGAGTTCACTATAAAGAAAAGTATTTGTTAGGTTTTTTATTTTCAGTGAGATCTGCTGGCAACAGACTCACTGCTACGTGGGACTTAGGGGAGAGAAGCAAACCTACCTGCTTGCAGCTAGCTTGTGCTTCTAGGCTACTGGACACCATTAGCTCCAGAGGGATCGAACACAGGGCCCGACCTCGATCGTCCGTTCCCAGAGCCGCGCCGCCGTCCCCCTTGCAGAGCCAGAAGACGGAAGAAACCGGAGAAAATCGGCGGCTGAAGACTCCGGTCTTCAATAAGGTAGCGCACAGCACTGCAGCTGTGCGCCATTGCTCCCACAGCACACCACACGCTCCGGTCACTGGTGGGTGCAGGGCGCTGGGGGGCGCCCTGGGCTGCAATTAGTATACCTTTTGGCACAAAAAAGCACATAATACAGTGTATAACACTATATGTGCAGAAACCCCCGCCATTAACGTTATAAAAAGCGGGAGAAGCCCGCCGCTGAAGGGGCGGGGCTATCTTCCTCAGCACAGCCAGTGCCATTTTCTCTTCACAGCTCCGCTGGAAGGACGCTCCCCAGGCTCTCCCCTGCAGTATACACTACAGAAAGGGTAAAAAAGAGAGGGGGGCGGGGCACATAAATTTAGGCGCAAATTGTGATATAAGCAGCTATAGGGGGGAAATTCACTTTGTGTATAGTGTATATCCCTCTGTTATATAGCGCTCTGGTGTGTGCTGGCATACTCTCTCTCTGTCTCCCCAAAGGACTTTGTGGGGTCCTGTCCTCAGTCAGAGCATTCCCTGTGTGTGTGTGTGCGGTGTGTCGGTACGGCTGTGTCGACATGTTTGATGAGGACGCTTACGTGGAGGCGGAGCAGGTGCCGATAAGTGTGATGTCGCCCCCTGCGGGGCCGACACCTGAGTGGATGGATATGTGGAAGGTATTAACCGACAGTGTCAACTCCTTGCATAAAAGGTTCGATGATGCAGCTTTGGGACAGCCGGCATCTCAGCCCGCGCCTGCCCAGGCATCTCAGAGGCCGTCAGGGGCTCAAAAACGCCCGCTACCTCAGATGGCAGACACAGATGTCGACACGGAGTCTGACTCCAGTGTCGACGAGGATGAGACAAATGTACAATCCACTAGGGCCATCCCATGCATGATTACGGCAATGAAAAATGTGTTGCACATTTCTGACATTAACCCGGTTACCACAAAAAAGGGTATTATGTTTGGGGAGAAAAAGCAGCCAGTGACTTTTCCCCCATCTGATGAGTTAAATGAATTGTGTGAAGAAGCGTGGGGTTCCCCAGATAAGAAACTAGTAATTTCTAAGCGGTTACTAATGGCGTACCCTTTCCCGCCAACGGATAGGTTACGCTGGGAGACATCCCCTAAGGTGGACAAGGCGCTCACACGCTTATCAAAAAAGGTGGCACTGCCTTCTCAGGATACGGCCGCCTTAAAGGAGCCTGCAGATAGAAAGCAGGAGGCTATCCTGAAGTCTGTGTATACACACTCAGGTACTATACTGAGACCTGCTATTGCTTCAGCATGGATGTGTAGTGCTGCAGCAGCGTGGTCTGATTCCCTGTCTGATAACATTGATTCCCTTGACAGGGACACTATATTGCTAACCATAGAGCATATTAAAGACGTAGTCTTATATATGAGAGATGCACAGAGGGACATTTGCCGGCTGGCATCTAGAATTAATGCAATGTCCATTTCTGCCCGGAGAGTATTATGGACTCGGCAGTGGACAGGTGATGCTGATTCTAAAAGGCACATGGAAATTTTGCCTTATAAGGGTGAGGAATTGTTTGGGGACAGTCTTTCGGACCTCGTATCCACAGCAACAGCTGGGAAGTCGACTTTTTTACCTCAGGTTCCCTCACAGCCTAAGAAAGCACCGTATTATCAAGTACAGTCCTTTCGGCCTCAGAAAGGCAAGCGGGTTAGAGGCGCGTCCTTTCTGCCCAGAGGCAGGGGTAGAGGGAAAAAGCTGCACCATACAGCCAGTTCCCAAGATCAAAAATCCTCCCCTGCTTCCACTAAGTCCACCGCATGACGCTGGGGCTCCACATGTGGAGCCAGGTGCAGTGGGGGCCCGTCTCCGGATCTTCAGCGACTAGTGGGTTCGCTCACAGGTGGATCTCTGGGTTCTACAAGTGGTATCTCAGGGATACAAGCTGGAGTTCGAGACGTCTCCCCCTCGCCATTACCTCAAATCAGCTTTGCCAGCTACTCCCCAGGACAGGGAGGTAGTACTGGCGGCAATTCACAAGCTGTACCTCCAGCAGGTGATAATCAAAGTTCCCCTCCTTCAACAGGGACGGGGTTACTATTCCACAATGTTTGTGGTACCGAAACCAGACGGTTCGGTGAGACCCATTCTAAATTTGAAATCCTTGAACACTTATATAAGGAAGTTCAAGTTCAAAATGGAATCGCTCAGGGCGTTTATTGCAAGCCTGGAAGAGGGGGATTACATGGTATCACTGGACATCAAGGATGCTTACCTACATGTCCCCATTTACCCACCTCACCGGGTGTACCTCCGTTTTGTGGTACAGGACTGCCATTACCAATTCCAGACGTTGCCGTTTGGTCTGTCCACGGCACCGAGGGTATTTACCAAAGTAATGGCCGAAATGATGATACTCCTTCGAAAGAAGGGAGTTATAATTATCCCGTACTTGGACGATCTCCTTATAAAGGCGAGGTCCATGGAGCAGTTGTTGGTCGGAGTAGCACTATCTCAGGAAGTGCTACAACAGCACGGCTGGATTCTGAATATCCCAAAGTCGCAGCTGGTTCCTACGACGCGTCTGCTGTTCCTGGGTATGATTCTGGACACAGAAAAGAAGAAGGTGTTTCTCCCGGAGGAGAAGGCCAAGGAGTTGTCATCTCTGGTCAGAGACCTCCTGAAACCAAAACAGGTGTCGGTGCATCACTGCACGCGAGTCCTGGGAAAGATGGTAGCTTCTTACGAGGCAATTCCATTCGGCAGGTTCCATGCAAGGATCTTTCAGTGGGATCTGTTAGACAAGTGGTCCGGATCGCATCTTCAGATGCATCGGCTGATCACCCTGGCCCCGAGGGCCAGGGTGTCTCTGCTGTGGTGGCTGCAGAGTGCTCATCTTCTCGAGGGCCGCAGATTCGGCATACAGGACTGGGTCCTGGTGACCACGGATGCAAGCCTCCGAGGTTGGGGGGCAGTCACTCAGGGAAGAAACTTCCAAGGACAATGGTCGAGTCAGGAGGCTTCCCTACACATAAATATTCTGGAACTAAGGGCCATTTACAATGCCCTAAGTCAGGCAAAGCCCCTGCTTCAAAACCAGCCGCTGCTGATTCAGTCAGACAACATCACGGCGGTCGCCCATGTAAACCGACAGGGCGGCACAAGAAGCAGGATGGCGATGGCAGAAGCCACAAGGATTCTCCGATGGGCGGAAAATCACGTGATAGCACTGTCAGCAGTGTTCATTCCGGGAGTGGACAACTGGGAAGCAGACTTCCTCAGCAGGCACGACCTCCACCCGGGAGAGTGGGGACTTCATCCAGAAGTCTTCCAGCTGATTGTAAATCGTTGGGAAAGGCCACAGGTGGACATGATGGCGTCCCGCCTCAACAAAAAGCTAAAAAGATATTGCGCCAGGTCAAGGGACCCTCAGGCGATAGCTGTGGACGCTCTAGTGACACCGTGGGTGTACCAGTCGGTTTATGTGTTCCCTCCTCTTCCTCTCATACCAAAGGTACTGAGGATAATAAGAAAGAGAGGAGTAAGAACTATACTCATCGTTCCGGATTGGCCAAGAAGGACTTGGTACCCGGAACTACAAGAAATGATCTCAGAGGACCCTTGGCCTCTGCCGCTCCGACAGGACCTGCTACAGCAGGGGCCCTGTCTGTTCCAAGACTTACCGCGGCTGCGTTTGACGGCATGGCGGTTGAACGCCGGATCCTGATGGAAAAGGGCATTCCGGTTGAAGTCATTCCTACGCTGATAAAAGCTAGGAAGGATGTGACAGCAAAACATTATCACCGCATATGGCGAAAATATGTTGAAGGCCCCAACAGAAGAATTTCAGCTGGGTCGATTTCTGCACTTCCTACAGTCAGGAGTGACTATGGGCCTAAAATTGGGATCCATTAAAGTCCAGATTTCGGCCCTGTCTATTTTCTTTCAAAAAGAACTGGCTTCACTGCCTGAAGTTCAGACGTTTGTTAAGGGAGTGCTGCATATTCAGCCCCCTTTTGTGCCTCCAGTGGCACCTTGGGATCTCAACGTTGTGTTGGATTTCCTAAAATCACATTGGTTTGAGCCACTTCAGACCGTGGAGTTGAAATATCTCACGTGGAAAGTGGTCATGCTTTTGGCCTTGGCTTCGGCTAGGCGTGTGTCAGAATTGGCGGCTTTGTCATGTAAAAGCCCCTATCTGATCTTCCATATGGACAGGGCAGAATTGAGGACTCGTCCCCAATTTCTCCCTAAGGTTGTATCAGCGTTTCATTTGAACCAACCTATTGTGGTGCCTGCGGCTACTCGGGACTTGGAGGCTTCCAAGTTGCTGGATGTAGTCCGGGCCCTGAAAATCTATGTTTCCAGGACGGCTAGAGTCAGAAAAACTGACTCGCTGTTTATCCTGCATGCACCCAACAAGCTGGGTGCTCCTGCTTCTAAGCAGACTATTGCTCGCTGGATCTGTAGCACGATTCAACTTGCACATTCTGCGGCTGGACTGCCGCATCCTAAATCAGTCAAAGCCCATTCCACGAGGAAGGTGGGCTCTTCTTGGGCGGCTGCCCAAGAGGTCTCGGCTTTACAACTTTGCCGAGCTGCTACCTGGTCGGGATCAAACACGTTTGCAAAATTCTACAAGTTTGATACCCTGGCTGAGGAGGACCTTGAGTTTGCTCATTCGGTGCTGCAGAGTCATCCGCACTCTCCCGCCCATTTGGGAGCTTTGGTATAATCCCCATGGTCCTTACGGAGTACCCAGCATCCACTAGGACGTCAGAGAAAATCAGAGTTTACTCACCGGTAAATCTATTTCTCGTAGTCCGTAGTGGATGCTGGGAGCCCGTCCCAAGTGCGGAATTCTGCAATACTTGTATATAGTTATTGCTTAACTATAGGGTTTTTTGTTCTGAGCCATCAGTTTAATGAGGCTCAGTTGTTGTTCATACTGTTAACTGGGTATAGTTATCACGAGTTGTACGGTGTGATTGGTGTGGCTGGTATGAGTCTTACCCTTTCCTTGTAATGTCAGCTCTTCCGGGCACAGTTTCCCTAACTGAGGTCTGGAGGAGGGGCATAGAGGGAGGAGCCAGTGCACACCAGATGTAGTACCTAATCTTTTCTTTAAAGAAGTGCCCAGTCTCCTGCGGAGCCCGTCTATTCCCCATGGTCCTTACGGAGTACCCAGCATCCACTACGGACTACGAGAAATAGATTTACCAGTGAGTAAAATCTTATTTTTCCATTAACTTACTGATCTGTGTCTGGCTGGCAGTGGCAGGAAGGATGGATCTCTAGCAGTGGCTTTTGTAGCTCCGCCCCCTAAAGTCCTGTGTAGCCCCGCCCCCTCATCTCCGCATAGCTCCGCCCCCTTATTGTCTGATCGCTGCCTTTGCCAATGGGGACTCTGGAGGATGTGTGTCAGGCACCGTGCAGCAGCAGCAGCAGGGGAGACAGGCGCCGGCAGCTTGGAGTACTGCAGAGCAATGACAAGCAGCTCAGTCGGGCCGCTTGTCATTGCATGCTGGTGGGAAGCAGTGGGCCGGTCAGGATCGGTTTGCGGGCCGCATCCGGCCCGCGGGCCGTATTTTGCCCACCCCTACTCTAGGGGAATGGGAGCCAGTGTAGATTTAGGCGAAGGGGAGTGGCAGATGTGGTGCGGCGGGAGAGGAAGATAAGCCTAGCTGCAGAGTTTAGGACAGATTGGAGGGGAGCAAGATGGGAGCAAGTGAGGCCAGTGAGGAGAACATTGCAGTAGACAAGATAAACTTGCCTGCACATTTTATCTAGCCTTGCGATACCAACCCCGCGGGAGTGCGCATCGGAATCTAATCTGGATCGGAAGCTGCCTGACACCGTGCAATTTCCACTAACTTTCCTTGCGATTTTGACTATATAGGCAAAATCGAAAGGAGAAATGTCACCGTGTGTACACACCTTTACACTAATCCTCCCCGTCATACTTACGTTCGGGATTCTGGCATCTGCATTCTGACAGCTGTTGGGATTCCGGCGCAGGTATTCTGACCGTCTAGATCCTGTATGCCGGCATGTCAAATACATCCTCTTATAGTGTGTATCCATATTAAGTCATGGCCTTAAAGTGACTGAATTACCCTTCAGGCTTAATTATGCTGACACTAATAACCGTACAAGAAGTTTAAAGAAAGAAGAGTGGTTTGATTCCATTATAAGTCTGCCATGTATCCAATAAGAAATTAGATACTAATGGATCATATCATCAATAATCCTACACAAAGACTAGTGTTGAGTTGCTGAATGTAATGGGGCGGTATGCGGGCAGCATGTCGGCAGTCACAGTCAAAGTGACCATGCCGGAACCAGGATCCTGACATGGTTCTAATGCTACTCACCATGCAAGTACTATTATTATAACAAACTGCTCACCAGCATGTTTAAAGTTCTAAGACCCTCATGCTTATAGTGCTCTAGTTAGCAATAGAATCTTGTTGGGTTCCTGGTATGGTCATTAGGTCGATTTAAGATTTAGGTCGACATGGAAAAAGTTTGACATGAGTTTTCCACATTTTTATGTTTTGAACTTTTTCATACTTTACGATCCACGTGGACTACAATTGGGAACGGGGCTGAGCGGTAGCGGAGCGAGGCATCTTGCCCGAAGCATGGCGAGCAAAGCGAGTCATGTGATGGGGCACGGTGCACTAATTGGGGTTCCCCGTTACTTTACAAAGAGAACGACACCAAAAAAAGTTACAAAAACTCATGCCGACCTTTTCCATGTCGACCTAGTGCATGTCGACAAACAGTGGTCGACCTAAATCTTGTTGACCTAATGGCCCATACCCCCTGGTACTGGCATAGTTGTGTTGACTCAATGACTACTGACAGAAAGTACGCCTCCTGTAATGAGAAGATGCGTTACTGCTGTTGCGGCATTATGTTAACAGAAATGAGACCTTAATTATTATTACTACAGTAATTTATGTTTTTAACAAATGGGTAAGGGTGCAGTCCGTTTAATTGGTAAACTTGGTATAATACCACAAGGTATCAGGCAGGAGCTGCATCTAATCCCCAAAACACCAATTTAACAAACGTGCTAAGATGATTGGCCAAACGGTATGCCTATTTAGTCTTCAGTTGGTAGAGGAGGAGTATGTAAACCACTGGGGTGTTGAATTGTAATTTACTTTCAAAGCATGCATAAATTAAGCACACCAGCTAATTCAAATGACACTAAAAATGCACAACTTTAATTTTCAAAGATACAGTACCAGAATTCCCAAATTGAGTCATGAGACTTGATTGATTGTATGACGATGTAACGGCCACTAGAGGTTGCTGAAGAGCAAGGTTTTGATTGATTAACATTATACCCCAGTCTGAATGGGATGTTATTTCTGACAAATGGAAAATGGATGGAAACTTTAGTCAGAGTGAATCACCACCTCCATTTCTAGCATGATCAAACCTCAATTAAATGATTTGGGATCAGCTATGGGATAACAGGCTGTCCGTCACAATTACGGATGTGATACTAATCCATATCAAGATATAAGCTTAGCAAAGTATAGCACAGCTTCTGCCACTGGTAAAAAGTTACAGCAAATACAGATGTGTGCTCATACACTGCTGCTCAAGTCACACCAAATAGCCTCTCTGCATGCACCAGATACCAGGTGACTGTGGGGGACATTTACTAAGCAGTGATAAAAGCGGAGAAGTGACCCAGTGGAGAAGTTGCTCCGTCAACCAATCGGCAGCTCTGTATAATTTTATAGTATGCAAATTATAGATGTTACTTCAGTGCTGATTGTTTGCCATGGGCAACTTCTCCACGGACTCATTTCTCTGCACTTATCACTGCTTAGTAAATGTTCCCCTGTGTCCTGTACGCACAAAACTACTGGAAGCGACAAAACTCTATAGCTAGTGTATGCAGGACACTGTGATGTGCGACATTTATACATCTGTGTGACTGACTCTGCATTTGTGCAAAAAGGCAGGGCCGTAACTACGTGTGTGCCAAGGGGGCTTGGCACACAGCGCAGTTGCCCTGAGGGCGCAACGGCCAGCGGCATGTAATGAGTCAAATTGACTCATTACATGCCGCCTCTGCTGTGTGCGCCGCCGCCGCGCTGTGGAGGGGAAGACAGAAGCGCCGAGCAGCGGAGAGAAGGAGGAGGAGGGAGGGGGAGCAGGGAGCCGCAGCAGCGCTATTTGATTGGTAGTAAGCGCCGCTGCAGCATCCCCCTCTCCTTCTGTATTGGCTGCCCGGCGCTGCTATGGATGCTGGGATGCGGTTCCTTCATCCCAGCATCCACAGCAGCGCCAGGCAGCCAATAAAGAAGAAGAGGGGGATGCTGCAGCGGCGCTTACTACCAATCAAATAGCGCTGCTGCGGCTCCCTGCTCCCCCTCCCTCCTCTTCCTTCTCATCTCACTGCCTGCACCGAGGGAGCTGCCAGCACGAGGAGCCTGTCAGGTAAGTATCTCTCTCTCTCTCTCTCTCTCTCTCTCTCTCTCTTTTAGGGGGACACCGTCTGCCATAATGTGTAAAAAGGGGTCCTGTCTGCCGCATTGTGTAAAAAGGGGTCCTGGCTGCCGCATTGTGTAAAAAGGGGGACTGGCTGCCGCAATGTGTAAAAAGGGGTCCTGGCTGCCGCATTGTGTAAAAAGGGGTCCTGGCTGCCGCATTGTGTAAAAAGGGGTCCTGGCTGCCGCATTGTGTAAAAAGGGGGACTGGCTGCCGCAATGTGTAAAAAGGGGGACTGGCTGCCGCAATGTGTAAAAAGGGGGACTGTCTGCCGCAATGTGTAAAAAGGGGGACTGGCTGCCGCAATGTGTAAAAAGGGGGACTGGCTGCCGCAATGTGTAAAAAGGGGGACTGGCTGCCGCAATGTGTAAAAAGGGGGACTGTCTGCCGTAATGTGTAAAAAGGGGGCCTGGCTGCCGCAATGTGTAAAAAGGGGGACTGGCTCCCGTAATGTGTAAAAAGGGGGCCTGGCTGCCGCAATGTGTATAAAGGGGGACACCATTTGCCGTAATGTGTATAAACGGGGACGCTGTCTGCTGTATTGTGTAAAAAGGGGGACTGTCTGCTGTAATGTGTCAAAAGGGGGACGCTGTCTGCTGTAATGTATAAAAGGGGCTCTACCTGGTGTAGTGGCGCTACTGTGCAGCGTAATTTGAATAATGTAGACTACTGTGCACCGTAGTATGAATTGCTATTATTTTGTGGCCACGCCCCTTCCCCATGAAGCCACGCCCCTCTAAATTTTGTCTTACATGGGGGGGGGCGCCACTGTCGTTTCTTGCACACAGCGCTAAAATGCCTAGTTACGGCACTGCAAAAAGGACTGCGAATAGCTGCAGCATTCCTTACTCCACATTCTGTTGTGCTTAATCTGTGACTGTATAATACCCCTTTTCCACTTACGATCACGGGTCGCAGCCGGGAGCCTGACACGGGAGCTGCCCCCTGCTGCGACCCGTGCTCGTCCCCTTTCCCATCAGCAGTCACAACCCGGCATATGCCGGGTTGGTGACGCTTCTAGTGACGCGGCAGGGGCGGCGTAGGGAGATCACATGATCTCCCAGCGTCGCCCTTCCATACAGTGTAAACGGGAGCCGTGTCGCATCGACACAGCTCCTGTTTACACTAGAACCCTACCCGGATCATTCCCGTGTCCTACCCAGGTAAATAGCCGGGTAGGATTCACGGGTCACTTGATCCCGGTTGACCCTTTTCCACTTGCCAAAAACACGGGTAAATGCGCGCCCCCGTGCATTTACCCGTGTTTTTTGAGCTAGTGGAAAAGGGGTATAAGTGTAAATCCAATTCCTGTGCTGTAAAAGTCGCAGCCCCACGGCTGTAGTACACTGTATTGGATTTTCACTGTGCCTGTGATACGTATAATGCACAAAATTTGAAGAAATATACAGTACGCTACTCCTTTCACGGCGTCTCCGTTGTGACGGTCGTCTCACGCCATATGGATTATAGATGCTAGTTGTATGAGGACACATCTGTAGCTACACAGAAACAGATGAAACACTTGAGCCATCTAGTCTGCGCACACTTAAGGGCCCTTCACACTGGGCGATGTGTATGGGCGATATGAACGTTCTCGTTCAGCAAAGCACGATAAATCGTTTATATTGCTTAGTGTGTATTCATTAACGATGTGCAGCCCCGCGATCGTTCAACGTTGATCTTTCGTCGTTTAAACATGCAAGTCATCCCTCAGTGATCAATGATGCAGTTATTTCTGCAGCGGGGTACACTGGGTTCCACAGGGATAACATCGGGGGTGTAGAGTAGGATCTTGATCCGAGGCACCAACAGGCTAAAGCTTTGACTGTTCCCAAGGTGCTCAGCGCCACCTCCTCTATAACCCCGCCTCCGTGCACAGGAGCTCAGTTTGTCAGTTGGTGTCTGCAGTGCAGGCAGCTAACAGGCAGGGCTGCTCCAGCAGCCCTGAAAGAGCTTTTAAAAGTCTGATTCTCTCTTTGTTCTTTTTGGTTTTCACAAACGTGGCTGGCCTGCGAATAAGCAGACCCTGGCCAGATGGATTAGAATGGTGATTGCACATGCTTATGTACAGGCTGGCCTTCCAGCTCCTGCTACCATCAAAGCCCATTCTACTCGGTCTGTTGGACCTTCTTGGGCGGCCCACCGTGGTGCGACCCTTGAACAATTGTGCAAGGCGGCTAAGTGGTCCTCAGTGAACACGTTCATAAGGTTCTATGCCTTCGATACTTCCGCCTCCCAGGATGCTTCCTTTGGACGCCGGGTTCTTGTGCCCACTACAGTGCGTCCCCTCACATAAGGAACTGCTTTAGGACATCCCTGATGTTATCCCTGTGGCGCCCAGTGTACCCCACTGCAGAAAAGGAGATTTATGGTAAGAACTTACCATTGTTAAATCTCTTTCTGCGAGGTACACTGGGTTCCACAGGGCACCCACCCTGACGCACTTAGCTTCTTTGGGTTTGTATGGCATTAGCCGCTGATACCTTCTCCTGTCGTGAGAATGTGGTGTATGTGGCTACTAACGGTTGTCGTCTCTTTTGCCTGCTACTGCATTGGACTGGTTAACATAACTGAGCTCCTGTGCACGGAGGCGGGGTTATAGAGGAGGCGGCGCTGAGCATCTTGGGAACAGTCAAAGCTTTAGCCTGTTGGTGCCGCGGATCAAGATCCTACTCTACACCCCCGATGTTATCCCTGTGAAACCCAGTTTACCTCGCAGAAAGAGATTTAACAACGGTAAGTTCTTACCATAAATCTCCTTTTTTCAGCACTATGATAGAACTATGTGGATCTTGCGTTCTTCCTTATTACAGGAAGTACATGCCAAGACAGTATATATAGCCTACATTACGCATATACCTAACAAAGTTAAAAGTTGTTTAAAATGCTCTATTGCCTCTATTACATTCATACATTATGTATGGCACTGTAATAAAATGTTAACATTTTGGAACAAAGTGTTATATTTCATCAATTATACTTTTACATTAAAATTTAAGTTATATCTTCTTCCCTGTCTTTTTGCCAATTTCCAACCTTAGATACTCTAAGGCTTGGACTTTACTCTACTCTTTACTTTAATTCTTCACAGTATTGGTGTCAGTGGGGAAAATTTTTTATAATGCAACATCGGATTTCATCCACATCGCCTTCTCTAGCAGTAGTAAAAACATTGCTTCTCAAAATTCTACTATGACAGGGAATCTACTATCCCAGATATAGAGTTATTCTTTTCTGTCGTAAATTCCAAAATTTTCCAATTATTTGAAAATATCGATTGGTGGCATTATAAAAGACTAGCAGACCTTGTCTAACATGACTGCCATCTCTGATTGATTTGAGTTGTATATTTGAGTTACATACCCCTACTGATATTTTGTGACCGAACTGCTCATATTTTTTTATATTTGACCCTCCTTATTGCTAGTTCTATGTTGTTCTTTCTATACTTCCCCCTCTTGAATTTTATGCTATATTATTATTATAGGAGAGATTTCTATATTTATAGATGCTGGTATGTTTATTTGATAAGAAGACCACAGTCATTTCACTATTAATACATTTATTGCTCATCTCCTATTTTATTATTATTTATTACCAGTTATTTATATAGTGCACACATATTCGCAGCGCTTTACAGAGAATATTTGGCCATTCACATCAGTTCCTGCCCCAGTGGAGCTCACAATCTATATTCCCTTTCACATGTACACACACACACATTCACGCTAGGGTTAATTTTTGTTGAGAGCCAATTAACCTACCAGTATATTTTTGGGTTGTGGGAGGAAACCGGAGCACATGGAAAAAACACACGCAAGTACGGGGAGAATATACAAACTCCACACAGGGCCATGGTGGGAATCGAACCCATGAGCTCAGTGCTGTGAGGTAGTAATGCTAACCATAACGCCCTCCGTGCTGCCCAGACATTGTATATTTTGTATACAATGTCTTTTACTGTTTCCAATGTATGACCCTCACGATTGTTGGTATGAGGATATCTTATATCACACATAGGTGTGCGCAGGGGGGGGTGCCTCGTGCGCACAGGCATCCCCTAATGTCTGGCACTCCGATCACACATGACTGATGCAGCGATCGCCGAGCAGGCTGATTACTGTCCCCTCTGTGCTGCACCCTGTCAGGACTGTATTACTGACCGGACGCCTGGGTTAATCAAGGGTGCCACTGCCACCGGCTTTCAAACTCCCGGCTCCACCTCCACGTACAAAAACAGCGTGATGTGATTACGTCATGCTGCTCGCACGCGCACCCGCCACATGCCCACCTCTCTCCTTCTATGCTATGCCAACGCCAGCCACTGATGAGCATCAGCATGCAGCCAGCATTCCTCTTAGGAAGACAAATTCAATACTGGCAGGCGGTCGGCAGCAGCATTGACACGTCACTCGTTTTTCCAGCAGCAGCAGTACTAGTCTGCGACTGTCAGTGTCCGTGAGTGACTGACTTGTAAGTAAACTGCTGCAGTTTGCAGGGGAAAGTGAGAGGGAGCCAGACCAGGCTGAAGAGGAGCAGTGTAATTGCAGTGAGTGCCATCAGGGGTGTTTGTTTGGTGCACACCACAACATCTGACAATGTATCTGCTTTATTAGGATTGGTACAAGGGTGGATATTTTATATTGCGTTGACCGTCAATAGATGGTGCTAGACACACCCCTCCGATGGTGCACCCCCTAATAAAATGTGCTGCGCACGCCTATGATATCACACTGTATAATTTCATCGCGCCTGATGACAGAGACTTTGTTTATTGTGAGGACTTTATGCTGAACTTATATACTACAGGTTGAGTATCCCTTATACAAAATTAAAAATCCCACATTTTTGGGTCCCCTACTGAGATAATGACATATATATTATATATTATGTGTATATATAGATATATTATATAGATATATAATATATAAATATATGTCATTATCTCAGTAGGGAAACCAAAAATGTGGGATTTAGAATTTTGGATAAGGGATACTCGACCTGTATTCATGTTGTGGATAATCTCTGTCTCTCCTTCTTTTTGATGGTTGTTGTTATTCTGGAAAAAAAACAATAAAGATATGTTATTTAAAAAAAAAACACAAAAAAAATGCAAGTTAATTTGGACGATATAGATGTACTGTACTCTCATATTGTCCAAATTGACCATCGATATTGTCCAGTGTGTAGGAAAAACCGACCATCAATGTAGCATTGAACGATATATCGTTGGTCAATTACATCGCCCAGTGTGTAGGGGTCTTTACACACTATATGCAGAATCAGACCAATCGGATCATGATTGTGCTTTTCACAGATTTACTCCGATTTCTCTGGCATCCATAAGGGATACTGGGGTGAACTTAGTACGATGGGGTATAGAAGGGGTCAAAGGAGCCTGTGCACTTTAAATTTCTTCCACAGGGTGCCTGGCTTCTCCCCTCTATGCCCCCTCCCACTGGCAGTTTAGAAAAAAGAGCCCTCAGGAGAGGATGCACTGGAGCTCCAGAGTAATTTTCTTCAGTTTTATTTTAAACTTTATTATTTTAGGTATACTGTCTGGGCAACAGTATACCTGCACCGCGGGAATTAGGGAGGGGGGGGGGCGGTTACCGGCCTCTGTAAGGCATCAGAGACACTTCTCCGCTGCAGGACCACCGTCCTAATGGTTGTTGTTCCATGGGGCACTGCACCTTGGCGGTCACAACCGCAACACGCCGCACACCCCTAATGCTGCCTGAAGGTGAGAAGAGTGGTGAGTACAAACCATGGGTCCCCCAGTTCTTGGTGAGGCGCAACGCAGTGGCAGCATACGGGACCCTCCACAGGTGGACCCACTATAGCCCCCCTGCGTACAACTGGCAGCGGTAGTGCAAACTAGCAAGCAGTATGAGTTTTGTACAATGTTTGGAGGCATTGCCAGTATAAAGATTATCTGTAGCTCCGGCACCATTACAGGGGGCGGAGCTTGCTCAGAGCGGGACTAGCAGCATTTTGGCACCTTCCTCTGCATACCACAGCAGCAGCAAGGACACACAGCTCCTCCAGGGCTCCGGGAGACGCTGGAAACTGGTACAGGGGTGTACTAACAGGGGGAGAGCCGCTATTGCACACAATATAGTATCCTGAAAAGGACAGATAGTCCGGTTTTACTGAGATATATATATATATTCAGCTTGCAGTTATTGTCTGCAGACGGGGGGGGGGGGGGGGGGGAGGGGCTATAGTGGGTCAGCTCAAGGGCCCTGGGGATAAGAAAAGAGAAGCTACACTAAAGTCTATTTACACAGCGGCTGCAGGGGCGGAACTCTGGGAGGCAGTGGAGTCGGCTGCCGCCGGGCTCCTGGCCTCAAGGGGGCGCATCTCCTCCACTGTCCCCAGTGCCGCTCACCGCGCTGCTGCTGCTGTCTGTGAGGGGAGGGGATCGCAGCGTGCGCCTCCCCTGCCCCTCACTCTCCGGCGGCGGCGCGCTTCAATTCAGCGCCGGTTCGTGAGCCAATCAGAGCTCGCGGACCGGCAGCTAAGGCTGCCGGTCCACGAGCTTTGATTGGCTCATGGACCGGTGCATAATTGAAGAGGGACACAGCCGCCGGAGAGTGAGGGGCAGGAGAGGCGCACGCTGCACTCTCCTCCCCTCACAGACAGCAGCAGCAGCGCGGTGAGCAGCACAAGGGATGGGGGGGAGGGTCATCTATATGTGGCACTGGGGGCATTGCTGGCACTGTGGGGACCTGTATACCTGGCACTGGGGGTCATATCTGGCACTGTGGGGACACTGGCATTGGGGGCATAGCTGGCACTGTGGGGACCTGTATACCTGGCACTGGGGGTCATATCTGGCACTGTGGGGACACTGGCATTGGGGGCATAGCTGGCACTGTGGGGACCTGTATACCTGGCACTGAGGGTCATATCTGGCACTGTGGGGACACTGGCATTGGGGGCATAGCTGGCACTGTGGGGACCTGTATACCTGGCACTGGGGGTCATATCTGGCACTGTGGGGACACTGGCATTGGGGGCATAGCTGGCACTGTGGGGACCTGTATACCTGGCACTGGGGGTCATATCTGGCACTGTGGGGACACTGGCATTGGGGGCATAGCTGGCACTGTGGGGACCTGTATACCTGGCACTGGGGGTCATATCTGCCACTGTGGGGACACTGGCATTGGGGGCATAGCTGACACTGTGGGGACCTGTATACCTTGCACTGGGGGTCATATCTGGCACTGTGGGGACACTGGCATTGGGGGCATAGCTGGCACTGTGGGGACCTGTATACTTGGCACTGGGGATCATATCTGGCACTGTGGGGACACTGGCATTGGGGGCATAGCTGGCACTGTGGGGACATATATATCTGGCACTGGGGTCATATCTGGCACGGTGGGGACACTGGCAATAGGGGCATAGCTTGCACTGTGGGGACATATATATCTGGCACAGGGGGGCATATCTGACACTGGGAACACTGACATTGGGGGCAGAGCTGGCACTGGGGGGACACGTATATCTGGCACTGGGGGCAAAGCTGGCACTGTGTGGGGACATGTATATCTGGCACTGGGGCATATCTGGCACTGTGGGGACACTGGCATTAGGGGCATAGCTTGCACTGTGGGGACATATATATCTGGCACTGGGGCAGAGCTGGCACTGTGTGGGGACATGTATATCTGGCACTGGGGGGCATATATGGCACTGTGGGGACACTGCATTGGGGGCATAGCTGGCACTTTGGGGACATATATATCTGGTACTAGGGGCATAGCTGGCACCGGAGGCATATCTGGCACAGGAGCATAGCTGGCACTGGGGGGACACGTATATCTGACACTGGGTGCAGAGCTGGCACTATGTGGAGACGTATATCTGGCACTGTGGGGACACTGCATTGGGGGCATAGCTGGCACTTTGGGGACATATATATCTGGCACTAGGGGCATAGCTGGCACTTTTGGGACACTGGCATTGGGGGCATATCTGGCACTGGGGGGACAAGTATATCTGGCACTGGGGGTCATGTGTATCTGGCACTGTGAGGCATATATGTATCTGGCACTGTGGGGACATATGTTTCTGGCAGTGTGGAGGCACCCATTTTTTGACATTTTTATATGTATGTGGCACTGTACAGGGGCATTATAGGTGGTCTTCAGTTGCCAACTGTCGGGATCCCGGCGCACAGTATACCGTCGCCGGAATCCCGACAGCCGGCATACCGACAGTTTTTCTCCCTCGTGGGGGTCCACGACCCCCCCTGGAGGGAGAATAAATAGCGTGGCGCGCGTAGCGAGCCCGCAAGGGGCTCATTTGCGCTCACCACGCTGTCGTTATGCCGGCGATATGTAGGGGGGGCACCAACATTTATCATGCCTCCGGGCGACTGGGGCGAACTTACGCCACTGAGCGGCTGGCTTATCTCAAACACCTGTGATAGCGGGTTGCTGGATGACACATGCCATTCACACCGGGGCAACTCTAATTCAAGAGGGCCTTGCAGGGGATATGCCTCTGGTCACTACGGTGACCCTCATTAAGCACATTCAGGACACTGCACGAGTACTGTGTGACTCTCAAGGAAATAGGTTTTATTAATGCTAGAACTACTACCATGGCAGTGTCGGCACACAGAGCTTTGTGGTTGCGTCAATGGATTGCCGACGGAGATTCCAAGCGTAGTGAGAAGTCTCTCCCTTTTTCAGGGGAGTGGCTTTTTGGGGTTGAGTTGTATACATGGATTTCTAAAGTCACTGCGGGGAAATCTACGTTTCTCCCCTCTGGCGCCCGTCCGGCTAGGCGTGCCTACCTGGGGCCGTCTACTCATTCCTTTTGGACCTCTAGATTCAGGTCAAGAGCCAGAGGTGCCTACAATGCGGCACGAGGCACCAGAGGTAAGACTAGAAAACCAGCTGCTACCGCTGTTTCCCAGGAACCAAGCACCAGTGCAGCTTCCACAAAAGCCTCAGCATGACAGTGCCTTCCCACCCCGGGGGGATCTCGAGGTGGGAGCTCGTCTACGTCACTTCTGCCAAATCTGGGCAGACTCTTACCCAGGATACCTGGGTAAAGGACCTCATTTCCCAGGTCTACAAGCTGGAGTTCGATAGCGCTCCTCCCCAACGATTTTTCAAATCAGGATTACCAGTTTTGGAGCATAAAAGAGTTACGCTACAACAAGCTATCCTCAAATTGGTACATTCCCAGGTCATTGTTCCAGTACCACTGTTGCAACAAACAAAAGGTTACTACTTCAACCTGTTCATGGTACTGAAACCAGATGGTTCGGTATGGCCCATTCTGAATCTCAAATCCTTGAACCCTTTTCAAGTTCAAGATGGTGTCCCTGCGAGTGGTAATTGTGGGCCTGGAAGAACGGGAGTTCACGGTCTTTCTGGATATAAAGGATGCTTATTTCCATATCCCGATTTGGCCCCCTCACCAAGCCTTTCTGAGGTTTGCCCTTCTGAACGATCACTATCAGTTTCAGGCGTTACCCTTCGGCCTGTCCACAGCTCCGAGGGTCTTCACGAAGGTGATGGCGGAGATGATGTTTCAACTCCGAGTCCAGGGGGTCAGTGTGGTTCCAAATCTGGATGATCGCTTGATAAAGGTAGGATCCAGGGAGCTTTTATTGCTCCATATAGACTGCACTATCCAACTTCTGTTACAAAATGGGTGGATCCTCATTTTCCAGAAGTCCCAACTGGAACCGACTCAGCTACTCCTGTTCCTTGGGATGTTACTGGATACGGCAGCCCAAAAAGTGTTCCTCCCAGAGGACAAAGCGAGAACACTTCAGGAGATGATCCGGATAATCCTCCGGCCTACAAGGATATCCATCCATCTTTGCATAAAATTGTTGGGGAAGATGGTAGCCTCCTACAAGGCGATTCAGTATGGATGGTTCCATGCCAGAACGTTTCTCCTGAGCAAGTGGTCCGGCTCACATCTTCAGATGCACCGGATAATACAGCTGTCACCTCAAGCCAGGATTTCTCTCCTGTGGTGGCTGCAGTCATCCAACCTACTGGAAGGTCGAAGTTTTCGGGATTCAGGATTGGATCCTTCTCATGACTGGTCTGAGGGGATGGGGAGCTATCACCCAGGGGGCTCAGTTCCAGGGCAGATGGTCAGCCCAAGAAGCCCTACTTCCAATAAACATTCTGGAACTTTGGGCGATCTACAATGCTCTGCTTCAGGCCTCTTCTCTGCTAAGGGATCAGGCGATCCAAGTTCATTCGGACAACGCCACAGCGGTGGCTTACATAAATCGACAAGGAGGAACAAAAAGCAGAGCCTGCATGCGAGAGGTGTCAAAGATACTCCTCTGGGCAGAAAGAAACGCAAGAGCCGTGTCCGCCATCTTCATTCCAGGAGTGGACAACTGGGAAGCAGACTTCCTGAGTCATCACGATCTCCACTTGGGCGATTGGGGTCTCCACCAACAGGTGTTTCAACAGATCACGACTTGTGGGGTTGCCCACAGATAGACTTGATGGCTTCTCGACTCAACAAGAAGCTTCCCTGGTATTACTCAAAAACCAGGGCAATAGACGCGCTGATGTCTCCTTGGCCTTATCGGTCGGTTTACCTGTTTCCTCTGATTCCGTTGCCCCCGAGGGTGCTCAAACGAATCAGGAATCAAGGAGTCCAGGCAATTCTGATTGCCCTGGATTGGCCTCGGAGGGCGTGGTACACAGATCTTCTGGACATGTCCGTGACAAACCCTTGGCCCCTGCCACTGAGAAAAGACCTTCTTCAAGAAGGACCGTTCGTCTACACAGCGTCTTCATTTGACGGCTTGGAAGTTGAGCGGAACATCCTAGCTCGAAAAGGCCTTTCCAAGAAGGTTATTGCAACCATGGTCCAGGCCAGAAAACAGGTAACGTTGAAACACTATCATCGTATCTGGAGGAAATATGTCTCCTGGTGCAAGGAACACACATATCCACTGGCGGAGTTTCACTTAGGATGTCTCTTACGTTTCCTGCAGACTGGTGTGCATAAGTGCTTACGTCTGGGGTCCCTCAAGGTCCAGATTTCAGCGCTCTCAATTTTCTTCCACAAGAAGTTGACAGTGTTGCCAGAAGTTCAGTCCTTCTTGCAGGGAGTTCTCCACATATAGCCTCCGTTTGTGCCGCCCATGGCACCCTGGGACCTGAATGTAGTGTTAAAATTTCTACAATCCTCCTGGTTTGAACCTTTGATGTTGTTTGAGGATAAGTACCTCACGTGGAAGACGGTGATGTTGCTGGCATTGGCTTCTGCTAGGCATGTCTCTGAATTGGGGGCCTTATCGTGTAAAAGTCCCTACCTGGTCTTTTACGAGGACAGAGCTGAGCTCAGGTCTAGACAGCAGTTCCTGCCAAAGGTTGTCTCTGCATTCCATTTAAATCAACCGATTGTAGTCCCGTCAAGTTCTGGCACTTCTGCTCTTCCAGAGTTGCTAGATGCCGTAAGAGCCTTGAAGAGCTATGTTAACAGAACGGCTCAGGTCAGAAAGATGGATTCCTTGTTTGTGCTGTATGATGCGCACAAAAAGGGTTGCCCTGCTTCTAAGCAGTCCATTGCTCATTGGATTAGGTTGACTATCCAAGAGGCCTATGTGTCGGCAGCCTTACCTGTTCCACAGTCTCTGAAGGCCCACTCTACAAGATCAGTGGGGTCTTCCTGGGTGGCTGCCTGTGGAGTCTCTGCTTTACAACTGTGCCGAGCTGCTACCTGATCGAGGAAGAACACCTTTGTTATGTTCTACAAGTTTGATAACCTGGCCAAAGAGGATACCCAGTTTGGGCAGGCGGTTCTACAGATGTCTCCGCACGTTCTGGATGCTTTGGGACGTCCCCATTGTACTACGTTCACCCTTATGGATGCCAGAGAAAACAGGATTTTAATACCTACCGGTAAATCCCTTTCTAGGAGTTCATAAGGGATACTGGGCGCCGGCCTCTATGCGTTGACTTTTCTGCAGGTTTTATCTTTTCCAAAAGTTACCTGTTCATCTGTTTCTGTTTTGTTCCAGCTGTTTGCTGGTTGTTTATGTTATGGTGTGCTGGTGTGTGAATCTCACCACTCGTTGTTATGTTCCTTCTCTCAAGTATGTTCTTTCTCCTTCGGGCACTATTTTGCTTAACTGCCTGCGGGAGGGGCCTTTGAGGGGAGGGCCAGTGCACCCAGTGGAAGAAATTTAAAGTGCACCGGATCCTTTGGACCCCTTCTATACCCCATAGTACTAAGTTCACCCCAGTATCCCTTATGGACTACGAGAAAGGGATTTTACCGTTAGGTATTAAAATCCCGTTTTGTCCTTAAATGAGGTTATCACTGAAACACTGTAACAGTAATAAACAACATAACAGTGGAAATTGTGTTCACACAAAGCCTTACATAGCCAAAGATAAATAGGGACACCCTACAATAAAAATCTATACATATAATAAAATTATTACAATAAAAAGAAAAAGAGGTTGGTGGCGCTGATAGATATCCCTATAACCTCTTGAAACAATATATGAATATGAAATAGGGCTGCTGCTTCCTCAAAACTGAGATGATACTCTCATGACAAACTTATCAAGAACAATAAATAGATGGAAGGAAGCGCTGTCCAGCGTCAATATACATATAGTAGTATTTATTATACCAGAGGTATTTTGGATATGGGATTTTTCCGTATTTTGGAATAATTGCATACCATAATGAGATATCATGGTGATGGGACCTAAATCTAAGCACAGAATGCATTTATGTTACATATACACCTTGTACACACAGCCTGAATGTAATTTTAGCCAATATTTTTTATAACTTTGTGCATTAAACAAAGTGTGTACATTCACACAATTCATTTATGTTTCATATACACCTTATACACACAGCCTGAAGGTCATTTAATACAATATTTTTAATAACTTTGTGTATTAAACAAAGTCTGTGTACATTGAGCCATCAGAAAACAAAGGTTTCACTATCTCACTCAAAAAAGTCTGTATTTCGGAATATTCCGTATTTCGGAATATTTGGATATGGGATACTAAACCTGTACAAGAATCCACATCATAACCAACAATATTTTATAAACCTAAATCATAAATACAAATAAATAAAAAACATATAAGATTAAATATTGTAATCAGTATTAGTGCAAATGGTTAATTATGTAAGTCCTTTTTCAAATGGACCACACTTAAAATCACTGTCCACTAATAGGTATACTGAATCACAGATGAATGGATCAATTAGTGTTGAAATGCTCCGTATTCAGCTTAATCCAATCAATAGTCTTTACCTCAGTCAGCAGTTTAAAAGCTTTAGCCCAGTGGTTTCCAAACTTTTTTGAATCCCGGCGCCCTAGAATATCAGAATTTTTTTCACGGCACCCCTAGGCTAAAAATGTCTTATTGACAAATTTAGAAAGAAATATTACATTAAGTAGATCGCGTTTATATGTCATCCTTAGGGTCAGTTGTGTGGTGAGGGACGAGATTTGCTTCTGTTTGGCCATATATTTTATGACTGGCAGCCACCAGCACTGGTTTTGCCTATTATATTGACCATGAATAATTTGAATTGGTCCTGGACCACCAGCCCAGGGCACCCCTGCAAGTGTCCCGAGGCACCCCAGGGAGCCATGGCACACAGTTTAGGAACCTCTGCTTTAGCCACTTAATTATGCATGTATTCAATTGTTAATATACTGGCCAGGTGAGGATTGCAGGTGTCACTATAACACCACCTTGCCGGGAATGAAACCGTCCCCAAAGGTGTAAATGGCTAATGACCAGGGCAGCCGCCTTGATGTTGTCACTCATGGTCTTGTATGTTAACATTCAAGAATCCTCTCTCTCCCTCTGTCCTGTCCTTGGTGTGGATTCTCCCGCTCCTGTGTGGTCACAGTGGAGCTGTGCTCTGGAATCACAATTACCGTGAGAGTCCTGGCTGGTTTACGGCAAAAATCCCGCTGACGTCACTCGAGGGGGGCAGAGCTAAATGACGCGTTTCACAGCCTTGTGGCTGTTTCATCAGCCCCTATTTGTGTCCGCCCCCTTGAGTGAAGTCAGCGGGATTTTTGCCGTAAACGATCCAGGACTCTCAGCAGTAATTGTGATTCCAGAGCACCGCTTAGTGCACTTGGGGGGTCATTGCACATAGCAACTTTTTGATGCTCGTGCGATCAACTAGACTTCGCCTATGGGCCCTCATTCCGAGTTGATCGCTAGCTGCCGTTCGCAGCTCAGCGATCAGGCTAAAAATCGGCACTTCTGCGCATGCGTATGGTGCGCACTGCGTACGTGCGACGTACTTTCACAAAAGCCGATGTAGTTTCACACAAGGTCTAGCGTCGCTTTTCAGTCGCACTGTTGACCACTGAGTGATTGACAGGAATGGGGCGTTTCTGGGAGGTAACTGACCGTTTTACGGGAGTGTGCTCAAAAACGCAGGCGTGCCAGGGAAAAACGCAGGCGTGCCTGGGGAAACGGGGGAGTGGCTGGCCGAACGCAGGGCGTGTTTGTGACGTCAAAACAGGAACTAAATAGTCTGAAGAGATCGCAAGGTAGGAGTAGGTCTGCAGCTACTCAGAAACTGCTTGAAAAAATGTTGACGCCGGTCTGCAATCCTTTCGTTCGCATTTCTGCTAAGCTAAGATACACTCCCAGAGGGCGACGGCTTAGCATTTGCACTGCTGCTAAAAGCAGCTAGCGAGCGATCAACTCGGAATGAGGGCCTAGGGGAAGTGTATTTTAGCATAGCAAGGCTGCGATCGCTTGTGCGGCCCTGCTATGCTAAAGAGTTTTGTGTAAAACAAGACTAGCCCTGCAGTTACTTACCCTATGCGATGGATCCAGCGATGAAGGTCCCGGAATTGACGTCAGACATCCGCACTCCAAACGCCTGGCCATGCCTGCGTTCGGTGCTCCACTCCCAGAAAACGGTCAGTTGACGCCCCGGAACGCCTTCCGCCTGTCACTCTTCTTGCGATCGCGGAAGCGATCGCCTTTTTCGGTATTCTTGTCGTTGCCCATCGACGGCCGTCACTGGGTAATGACGCGCGTGCGCATTGCGGCCGACGCACATGCGCAGAACCGACCTGTTTGCACCGCTACGACAAACAGCAGCGTGTGAATAGGTCGGAATGACCCCCTTGAACTTTAACAAGTAGATCTTAGATCAACTCACTTAATGCAGCTGGACTTCCAGCATATAGCACTGCACTGACAGTTGGTGTCCCAGTCATGCTAGCAGTTTTTAGCAGCCGTGCAAACACATTTTGTGCAAAACAAGACCATCCCTGTAGTTACTTATCCTGTGCGATGATTGCTGCGACGAGTGACACGGTAATGACGTCAAATACCCGCCCAGCAAACGCCCGGCCACGCCTGCGTTTTCCCAACAACTCCCAGAAAACGGTTAGTTGACACCCAGAAACGCCCTCTTCCTGTCAATCTCCTTGCGATCGGCTGTGTGAATGGAATCGTCGAAAGAACCAGTGCAAAACCACAAAGGACTTCGTACCCGTACGACGCGCGTGCGCATTGCAGTGCATACGTATGCGCAGATTATCCTTTTTTTCACTAATCGCTAGTACAACGGCAGCTAGCGATCAACTTGGAATGACCCCCATTGGGCCTAATTCAAAGTTGATCGCAGCAGCAAATTTGTTAGCATTTGGGCAAAACCATGTGCACTGCAGGTGTAGATTTGGGTGGGTTATATTGTTTCTGTGCAGGGTAAATACTGGCTGCTTTATTTTTACACTGCAATTTGGATTTCAGTTTGTACACACCCCACACAAATCTAACTCTCTTTGTTATATCTGCCCCCCCCCCTGCAGTGCACATGGTTTTGCCCAACTGCTAACACATTTTCTGCTGCTATCAACTCTCTAATAGGCCCCTTGACTCTGCCCAGGTTAAGCAACAGAACCCGACTTAGGGGGTCGTTCCCTCCTTGTCACACGCAGGCTATTTTTTGCACTGCTGCGACCAGGTAATCGCTGCCTACAGGGGAGGAGGTAATCGCTATGCAGGGCTGCAATCGCTTGTGCAGAGAGCTGCACAAACAAAAAGTTTGTGCAGTCTCTGCACAGCTCAGGACTTACTCACCTGCAGCGATGATCCGGCTTGGAGCTGACGTCAGGAACCCTCCTCTTCAACGGCTGGGTACGCCTGCGTCTTTCCGGACACTCCTCGAAAACGGTGAGTTGCCGCCCAAGTCCGCCTTCTGCCTGTCAATCTTCTTGCATTCACTGCTGCGAACGGCTTCTTAATAAGGTCCGTGGCGACAACCGTCGCTGGCGACCGACGCCCATGCGCATTACTGCCCTCGCGCATGCGCAGGTCAGACCCGTTCGCACGGCTGCGAGAAATTGCAGCGTGCGAACGGGTCAGAATGACCCCCTTAAAGCTTACTTGCCTACTTTTGAAAAAGCATTTCAGGGAGATGTGAAAGTAACACGTATCAGTGCGGACGTGTACTGCTACATCTGAGAGGTAGGGGCGGAACTCTGGGAGGCAGTGGAGTCGGCTGCCGCCGGGCTCCTCACCTCAAGGGGGCACAGCTCCTCCACTGTCTCCCGCTGCCTGACCGCTCACCGTGCTGCTGGCTGTGAGGGGAAGAGAGCACAGCGTGCGCCTCCCCTGCCCCTCAGTCTCCGGCGGCGGCGTCACGCTTCAATTCAGTGCCAGTCCGTGAGCCAATCAGAGCTTTGATTGGCTCACGGACCGGCGCCCAATTGAAGAGAGACACAGCCGCCGGAGAGTGAGGGGCAGGAGAGGCGCACGCTGCGCTCTCCTCCCCCCAAAGACAGTAGCAGCGCGGTGAGTAGCACGGGGCTAAGGGGGTCGTCATGTATATCTGGCACTGGGGGCATTGCTGGCACTGTGGGGACATGTATACCTGGCACTGTGGGGACACTGGCATTGGGGGCATAGCTGGCACTGTGGGGACATGTATACCTGGCACTGTGGGGACACTGGCATTGGGGGCATAGCTGGCACTGTGGGGACATGTATATCTGACACTTGGGGACATGTATATCTGGCACTGGGGGCATAGCTGGCACTGTGGGGACATATATATCTGGCACTTGGGGACATGTATATCTGGCACTGGGGGCATTGCTGGCACTGTGGGGACATATATATCTGGCACTTGGGGACATGTATATCTGGCACTGGGGGCATTGCTGGCACTGTGGGGACATGTATACCTGGCACTGGGGTCACAGCTGGCACTGGAGAGACATATATATCTGGCACTAGGGGCATATCTGGCACTGTGGGGACACTGGCATTGGGGGCATAGCTGGCACTGTGGGGACATATATATCTGGCACTAGGGGCATAGCTGGCACTGTGGGAACATATATAGCTGGCACTGGGGGCATAGCTGGCACTGGGGGCATAGCTGGCACTTTGGGGACATATATATCTGGCATGGGGGCATAGCACTGGGGGGACATGTATATCTGGCACTGGGGCAGAGCTGGCATTGTGTGGGGACATATATATCTGGCACTGGGGGCATATCTGGCACTGTGGGGACACTGCATTGGGGGCATAGCTGGCACTTTGGGGACATATATATCTGGCACTAGGGGCATAGCTGGCACTGTGGGAACATATATATCTGGCACTGGGGGCATATCTGGCACTGGGGGGAAATGTTTATCTGGCACCGGGGGGACATGTATATCTGGCACTGGGGGGTCATGTGTATCTGGCACTGTGAGGCATATATGTATCTGGCACTGTGAGGCATATATGTATCTGGCACTGTGGGGCATATATGTATCTGGCACTGTGGGGACATATGTGTATGTGGCACTGTGGGGACATATGTTTCTGGCAGTGTGCAGGCACCCATTTTTTGACATTTTTATATGTATGTGGCACTGTACTGGGGCATTATATGTATTTGGCACTGTACAACATGACTAAAAACGGAGTTATGACACAAGGTCATACTCCTACAAACGTCATAACGAAAGGTGTGCGCACAAAATGGGGTGTGGCTTTGTGAAAACTAGGCCACGCCCCAATTTTTGCACGCGCGCCTTCGACGCGCGCATGATACTGGCTCTTGCCCTTGACTACAGATCTTTTCTGGCTCTTTGCCTCTGACTGGTTGGCCACCAGGGACGTGCAGTTAGGGGAGGCAGTGCCTCCCCTGTCATTAATGATTAAGATAATACAAAGAATATACTTATGACAGATTCTGTGTCATAAGTATTCTCTTTATATTATTGTAATCATTGTAATTTATTAAAGTAGTTCGGGAGGCACTGATAGCAGTGCCTCCTGTAGACAATGAGAATGGGATAGAGAGGGGGGCGGGGCCAAGCAGAGGGCTGTAAAAGCCCATTGAAAAAATTTCAAAAAGCGGCACCTATAGAAGTGCCTCGGTGACAGTGAGCACGCCCCTGTCACCGAGGCACTTGTGATTGAACAGCGGATCCACTGCTGGATCCGCTGGTCCAATCATCTATAAGCGGCAGCCGGACAAGGGACTCGGAGCGGCCAATCAATGGGTCCTAACTCCTCACCTGCTGCTGCTGTTGGTAGTGGGAGCCTGCAGTAGCCGGCGTCGCCCGCGCCTGGTGATCTCTTTTACTGTGCAGGCGCAGCTGAAAGCGTCGGGGTGAGCAAAGCACAGCAGCATCCAATACGTGGCAGCGGGCACGGAGGTGGCGCCGGGAAACTCCTCAGGCAGCACACTCAGCAGCAGCACCTGCCTCCCTCCTTCACTGTCCCGCCGGCGACTCTGCCAGGATGCAGGTAAGAGGGGCTGGTGACTTGAAGTAGTGTGGGCAGGTAGGGTAGCTCATCCCCACATCCAAGACAGGGGTCACCACGTGTAACTGGCACTACAGGGGGGTCACTATGTGTAGCTGGCACTACAGGAGGGGTCACTGTGTAACTGGCATTATAGGAAGGGTCACTATGTGTAGCTGGCACTATAGGAGGGGTCACCATGTGTAACTGGCACTATAGGAGGGGTCACCACGTGTAACTGGCACTACAGGAGGGGTCACTATGTGTAACTGGCATTATAGGAGGGGTCACTGTGTAGCTGGCACTATAGGAGGGGTCACTATATATAACTGGCACTATAGGAGGGGTCACCATATGTAGCTGGCACTATAGGAGGGGTCACCATGTGTAACTGGCACTACAGGAGGGGTCACTATGTTTAATTGGCACTATAGGAGGGGTCACCATGTGTAACTGGCACTACAGGAGGGGTCACTATGTGTAACTGGCACTATAGGAGGGGTCACCACGTGTAGCTGGCACTACAGGAGGGGTCACTATGTGTAACTGGCACTATAGGAGGGGTCACCACGTGTAGCTGGCACTACAGGAAGGGTCACTATGTGTAACTGGCACTATAGGAGGGGTCACCATGTGTAGCTGGCACTATAGGAAGGGTCACTATGTGTAATTGGCACTATAGGAAGGGTCACCATGTGTAACTGGCACTATAGGAGGGGTCACCATGTGTAGCTGGCACTATAGGAGGGGTCACCATGTGTAGCTGGCACTATAGGAGGGGTCACTATGTGTAACTGGCACTACAGGGGGGGGGTTCCCTACGTGTAACTGGCACTATAGGAGGGGTCACCATGTGTAGCTGACACTATAGGAGGGGTCACCATGTCTAACTGGCACTACAGGAGGGGTCACTATGTGTAACTGGCACTACGTTGTGCTGCTGGGGATGTACTGGAGAAGCCAGTGCCTCCCCAGCCATTGACCGCACCGCACGTCACTGTTGGCCACCCCTGTCCTAGTATATACAGAGAGCTGGCTGTGGCTACAGCTAGGGGGAGCTCAAGAACGCAGCTCCTGCCAGGCCCTTCCAGATGAGCTGGCCGAGTGAGGCTCTCTGTTCTTCCGTTGGGCTGATAGCAGCAGGTAGGCACTGGCACCACTAGCCTCAAGCTGCACTGTGGGGGTGTGTGTAGTTGGAAAGGGGAGTGGTGCTGGGGGGGTCTTTAATGTTGGCAGCACTGTGTTTTATGTGTGCATGTTTAAGTGAGGTGTGTGTGTGTGTGTGTGTGTGTGTGTGTGTGTGTGTGTGTGTGTGTGTAAGTGAAGGAAGCATGTGTTTGTTTGTGTGAGTGTGTGTGTGTTTTTAAGTGAAAGAGGCGTGTAAGGAAGATATGTGTATGTGTGAGAGAGGCATATGTGTGTGTGTATAAGTGAAAGAGGCATGTTTGTGTGTTTAAGTGAAGGAAGCGTGTGTGTGTGTGAGTTTAAGTGAAGGAAGCGTGTGAGAGACGTTTGTGTTAGTGAGAGGCATGTGTGTGTGAGAGGTGTGTGTGTAAGTGAGAGGCGTGTGTGTAAGTGAGGATTGTGTGTGTTTAAGCGAAGGAGGTGTGTGTGTTTAAGCGAAGGAGGCATGTGTGTGTTTAAGCTAAGGAGGCGTGTGTAAGTAAGAGGTGTGAGTGTAAGTGAGAGGCGTGTGTGTTTTTTTTATATATATACTGTATATCAGCACACCACTGCGCCAAAGCATCTACATTGTGACACACTGGTGGGTGGGGGGGTACTGTAGGTGTGCTATAAAGGTATGCTGGTGTCTATTTTATTGTGATGACTGACTTGGAGTGCCGCCCACTTTGTATGTGTATCTATATTACTATTTGGAAAGGCACCTGAGCATGCTACTACTGTTCAACATGAGTGCTGGATAACTACATATGAAGGGTGTGTGTGTATACAGTATGTAGGGGGGGCACCAACATTTATCATGCCTCCGGGCGACTGGGGCGAACTTACGCCACTGCTGAGAGGTGTGTCATAAAAATAACTTACATCCAAATGTAAATGATCCCCAAAGTTAGTAAGATCTACTTGTTGAAGAAAAGACTCTTATATTTTGCAGAATTTGTTTGTGTATTGTGCTTTACAAAAAGTTCCATATACTGTAAGTGGCCATGAGAAACTTTATTTAAAATGCATGTAGCCATAGGGATCATTATGTCTTATAACCAATGCAGGGAAATGGCACTGATGTTCCCATTTGAATGTATGTATCTGTGATTTATTTTTTCCCCCCAAGAATGTAACAGCTGCACAATGGGGTTAAGGTGCAATCAGGGAGATTGCTGGACTATTCAGGGAGTCAGGAGATTGCTTCTATTTCAGGGAGTCTCCTGCAGAATGAGGGAGCGTAGGCAAGTATGTTTATACAAACAGAATAATGAGCAAAAAGGCTGCAAACTACATGTATAGTAGTTTAATTTGGACCACATGGCCTGCCTGGTAGTGGTATCACTTCCTATAGCAACAATATTAACATAAGGTCCCAAAGGTTAAAGCGCAACAAAAAAACATTACACTGTTCAACACTTAAGTCACGTAATCGGTCAGGCAGAGATGTACCTCTCTGCCGGTAACCTCAGGGGACCATGTGTAAAACGTGGCACTGGTGCTCCGGAACTGTGCATCTCATGTGGAACGCAAAACTGGATATATGCAGCTAGCTCCTCCTGTGGAATGCAACAACTTCTAATGCAGCTACCAGTCAGCAAGCAACATCAGTGCACATGTGCAGACCAGTAGGGACCATGGGGGTAATTCTGAGTTGATCGCAGCATCATATTTGTTAGCAGTTGGGCAAAACCATGTGCACTGCAGGGGGGACAGATATAACATGTGCAGAGAGAGTTAGATTTGGGCGGGGTGTGTTCAAACTGAAATCTAAATTGCAGTGTAAAAATAAAGCAGCCAGTATTTACCCTGCACAGAAACAAAATAACCCACCCAAGTCTAACTCTCTCTGCAAATGTTATATCTGTCACACCTGCAGTGCACGTGGTTTTGCCCAATTGCTAGCAAACTTGCTGCGATCAACTCAGAATTACCCCCCATATGGTAGCACTGATCCCAAGTTTTGAATGACCAGCTAAACTACAGGAATAATTCATTAAACTCTGAATACCCCAAACAGGAGTTAAAGGGAATGTCTCATATCAGCACATACCTAGGCATACAATGCTAGCAAACTCAATGTGATATTAGAATATTACTAGAGATGTGCACAGGACCATTTTTGTTGGATCTGGATTTGGCCCTGATTCATCATCCAGCTTTTTAATTGGTTTTTGCCAAACCGCCGTGACTGGTTTTGGTTTTTTGATTTCAAAAACTGACAAACAAAACTAAAATCACATAATTTGGGCCTTTTTTTTGGTCCATGGGGTGATTCAGACCTACGATCAGATTATCTGACACGCTGGGGGACGCCCAGCACAAGGCTAGTCCGCCCCGCATGTCAGGCACCCGCAGGAGGCTCGCAGCCATTTTTGTGATCGCATCAGCTATGTGTGATGTCACGCAGCTGCCTCGACTACGCCCCCTGTTTCTCCGTTGCCGCCTCTGTTTTGAAGCCTCTTCCCCGCAACAACCCGTCTCTGCCTTGGAAATGGAGCGCTGCCGCCCCCTACCCGTGACCATCTCTGCCTCATTGACAGGCAGAGGCGATCGCATTTTCTGCGAAGGGGGCGCAGACAATGCGGGCGCATGCGCAGGACAAGCCCTGCGCATGAGCCGCATTCTCTTAGCAATTTTTACCGTTGGATCGCTTATTGCGATTGCAATCCAACCTGAATCAGGCCCTATGTGTACAATATAAAATATACATCACAATATTAGATGCCACTAAGCGAGCAAAACTGCGGGCAAATGGTAGTAATAAAAGTTTTCTCATGTAATAGTTTTAAATAATAAGTGAAATCACATTTCCCTTAGGTCAGTAATGTAAAAGACAAGGGCCTCAAACCAGAAATAACCAGTCTTAGCCGGTCTGGTGGGGTGTGTGAGGTCATGCAGTGATGTCATAATGGCAACTGCCTATATCAGGGCTGTGCTGTTGCTGTCTCTTGCATATGCTTTCAGAGGCCTGGCATGGCATAGCACACTGGTAGAAGGTTAGTGACTGGACAAAGATAAGAGCAGCTTAGTTGGAATCGTCGGCAGACTTTTAGCATGACTATTATGACCTTGGGGATAGCATAGTATTGGATAAAAACAAAATCTCACACCTACTGGGACAATGCCATTAGTTAACATCCACAAGCGGCTGCAAATGGGCCATTGGAGATATTTGAAGAGCGCTGTCTAGATGGGCCTATAATCATACCTCCCAACTGTCCCGATTTTCGCGGGACAGTCCCGTTGTTTGGGGTTTGTCCCCCTGTCCCTCCCACGGGCCACAGTGTCCCGCGGTGGGGGGGCAGTTGGGAGGCTCCCTATCACTCGCTGCAGAGCAGCGGTAAATAGACGGGACTGGGGGCATGGCCAGCAGCTCACAGAGCGCTAGCCATGCCCCCACTGTGATGAAAATTGGAGACGTGGCCCGTGATTGCGGCAGTCCCTCTTTCAGCGATCCGAAAGTTGGGAGATATGCTATAATGTTCCTAATGAAATCCTTTATGTGCACCTGCACCTATGACATCTCCTTGGAGTTGTTTGGTGAGCCTATAATGTTGCAAATAAAATCCTTTACTCTCTCTGCCTGCCTAAATCCCAGTGTGCCAGCGTTGCAGGCTGATCCATTTTTATTACTGTGCAGAGATGTAAGAGAATTATATTGTGCTTTAATCATTACTTTTGTTTTTAGCCAATACTATATACAGATGTAGCCATGCTGATCATGGCTACATCTGAGGGAAACGTGCACTCTCGACGCATCTATGCGCACCTGTGCCTAGCCATGCCAAGCTGCGACATTTGCTGCTCCCATCCATGCGAATGGGGCACACACATCTTAGACGTCCAGATGTACGCGGTGCGGTCGCGCCTAACAAGGCGCAATCGCCGTAAGATGTAGCCACGACTAGAATGGCTACATTTGTTAAGTTGTAATCCCTGTTAGCATCAGAAATTAATGCTATGGTGGTTATGACTGTCCTCCTACCCCCCCCCCCCCCCCTCCCCCACTCCAACTCATCTCTTTTTTCACTCTCTCACCATTGACGTATAGGTGCGTTTTTCTCCGGCCGGGGGAAATAGGAAATAATATGATTTTAATTACCTACCGGTAAATCCTTTTCTCGTTGTCCGTAGAGGATGCTGGGGTCCATATCAGTACCATGGAGTATAGACGGGTCCACCAGGAGCCATTGGCACTTTAAGAGTTTACTAGTGTGGGCTGGCTCCTCTCTCTATGCCCCTCCTACCAGACTCAGTCTAGAAACTGTTCCCGAGACATACTTCAAGAGAAGTAATTACACAGATAGTGGTGAGATTCATACCAGCTCACACAACAGGCAAATCCGGCTAACATGCTGGAAAAACTCAGCAACAGCTGAAACCGTAAATAACGCAGAATTTACCTAGGAACCAGGCAGTACTGAACTACAAAACCAATGCAGGAAAACGCAGCGCTGGGCGGATGCCCAGCATCCTCTACGGACTACGAGAAAAGGATTTACTGGTAGGTAATTAAAATCCTATTTTCTCTTACGTCCGAGAGCAGGGCAGGCCAAACCAGTCCTCGAGATCTACCAACAGTTCACATTTTCCAGACCACCTAGCTGGTGCACAGGTGTAGTCATTACTAATTAAGATGAGCTGCATTCATTCCTAACTGACAATTCTAGAGATCCCTAGGAGGCCTGGAAAACATGACCTGTTGGTAGATCTCGAGGACCGGTTTGGCCAGCCCTGTCCTAGAGGATGCTGGGGTCCATATTAGTACCATGGGGATGTACCAAAGCTCCCAGTACGGGAGGGAGAGCGCGGAGGCTCCTGCAATACTGCTTGACCAAACTTGAGGTCATCAGCAGCCAAAGTATCAAACCTGTAAAACTTGGCAAACGTGGTCAACCCAGACCAAGTAGCTGCTCGGCAAAGTTGTACAGCCGAGACACCCCGGGCAGCTGCCCAGGAAGAGGCCACTTTACTAGTAGAGTGGGCCTTCACAGATCTTGGACACAGCAATCCTGCCGTAGAATAAGCATGCTGGATAGTGAACCTGATCCAGCGTGAGATCGACTGCTTAGAAGCAGGACACCCAATTTTCTTGGGATCATAGAGGACAAACAGAGTCACTTTTCCTATGACGAGCTGTCCTCTTCACATAAATCTTCAAAGCCCTAACAACATCCAAGGCCTTTGAAGCAATTGAGGAGTCAGTAGCCACTGGCACCACAATAGGTTGGTTGATATGGAAAGCCGAAACAACCTTAGGCAGAAACTGTGGACGAGTCCTAAATTCCGCCCTATCTTCAAGTAAGATCAGATAGGGATTTTTACAAGATAAAGCCCCCAATTCCGACACACATCGTGCAGAAGCCAAGGCCAACAAAGTGACCGCCTTCCACGTGAGAAACTTGATATCAGCCTCTTGTAGAGACTCAAACCAAGCTAATTGCAGGAACTGCAACACCACATCAAGATCCCAGGAAGCCGTTGGCGCCACAAAGGGAGGCTGGATGTGCAGAACTCCTTTCAAAAAGGTCTGAACCTCAGGGAGGACAGCCAATTGTTTTTGGAAGAAGATGGACAAAGCAGAGATCTGGACTTTGATGGAGCCCAATCTCAGTCCCATATCCACACCTGCTTGCAGGAAAAGGAGAAAACGTCCAAGTTGAAACTCCACCGCAGAATATTTCTTGAACTCACACCAAGGAACATAATTTCCCCAAATGTGATGGTAATGTTTAGACATTACCCCCTTCCTAGCCTGTATCAGGGTAGGAATGACCTCACTCGGGATACCCTTCCGAGCTAAGATCTGGCGTTCAACCGCCATGCCGTCAAACGTAGCTGTGGTAAGTCTTGATAAGCCAACGTCCCCTGCAGCAGCAGATCCTCCCGAAGAGGTAAGGGTCTTGGATCCTCCAGCAGGTCCGCATTCCCAGCGTTACCAGTGCGTCCACCGCCACTGCCTGTGGGTCTCTCGACCTGGAACAGTATATCCGCAGCTTCTTGTTGAGGCGGGAGGCCCTCATGTCTATGTGAGGAACCCCCCCACCAACCGGTTACCTCCTCGAACACCTCAGGATGGAGGCCCCACTCTCCTGGATGGAGATCGTGTATGCTGAGGAAGTCTGCTTCCCAGTTGTCTACTCCCGGAATGAAGAATTGCTGACATCGCCACCGCGTGCCTTTCTGACCAGAGGAGGATTTTTTGACACCTCTGATATGGCAGCCCTGCTCTTCGTTCCGCCTTGTCGGTTTATGTAGGCCACTGTGGTCACGTTGTCCAACCCTGAACAGCCCGATCCTGTAGAAGGTGTGCTGCTTGCAGAAGGCTGTTGTACACGGCTCTTAGTTCCAGAATGTTTATTGGGAGAAGGGATTCTTGATCCGACCACCTTGATTGGAAGGTTTCCCCCTGAGCGACTGCTCCCCAACCTCTTAGATTTGCATCTGTGGTTAGAAGGATCCAGTTCTGAACACCGAACTTTCAGCCTTCCAGAAGGTGTGGTAGTTGTAGCCACCAGAGGAGCAAAATCCTGGCTTTCGGTGACAGACATATCCTCTGTGGCATGTGTAGGTGAGATCCCGACCACTGGTCCAAGAGATCCAGCTGAAAGGATCGAGCATGAAACCTTCCGTACTGTAGAGCCTCGTAGGAGGCAACCATCTTCCCCAGAAGGCGGATGCACTGATGAACCGATACCTGGGTAGGCTTTAAGACATCCCGGATCGTTGACTGAATCACCAATGCTTTCTCCACCAGCAGAAATACCCTCTACACTTCCGTGTCTAGGATCATCCCCAGGAAAGACAATCTCCTTGTCAGCTCCATATGAGACTTTGGAAGGTTCAGGATCCAATCGTGCTCCTTGAGCAGATGTGTCGTGAGAGCAATGGATCGCAACAACTTCTCCCTGGACCACGCCTTGATCAGGAGATCGTCCAGATACGGAATTATGTTCACCCCCTGCTTCTGCAGGAGAACCATCATCTCCGCCATCACCTTGGTGAAGACCCTTGGTGCTGTGGAGAGGCCAAACAGCAGCGCCTGAAACTGATAGTGATCGTCCAACAGTGCAAACCTGAGATATGCCTGATGCGGTGACCAGATGGGAATGTGGAGGTACGAATCCTTGATGTCTAGGGACACCAGGAACTCCCCCTCCGTCAGACCTGAGATGACAGCTCTCAGAGACTCCATCTTGAATTTGAACTCCCTGAGGTAGGGATTCAGAGATTTTAGGTTCAGAATTGGCTGTACCGAACTATCCGGCTTCAGTACCACGAAAAGGTTTGAATAGTAACCTTTGTTCCACTGATGAGGTGGAACTGGAACAATGACCCTGGACACCACCAATTTTTGGATAGCTTCCAGAAGAATTGTTCTGTCTGCCGGCAGAGCTGGCAAGCCTGACTTGAAGAAATGGTGAGGTGGGAGATCTTGAAACTCCAACCTGTACCCCCTGGACACTAAATCCAGTACCCAGGGGTCCAGGCCAGATGACACCCAGACGTGGCTGAAATGCCGGAGTCTTGCCCCCACCTGACCTTCCTCCAGGCCTAGCTGTCCACCGTCATACGGAGGACTTTGGGGTATCAGAAGCAGGCTTCTGGTTTTAGGAGCCAGCGGGAGCAGGCTTTTTTCCTTTAGCACGACCACCACTAAAGAAGGTGTTCGAAGGCTTGTTCTTTCTAGGCCTCGCGGGCCGATAGGACTGTGATGTGGCTGGTGTAAAACGCTTCTTCGTAGCCGGTGCAGCTGAGGGGAGAAAAGGAGACTTACCCGCGGTAGCCGTGGCAATCCACGCTTTCAGCGCCTCCCCAAAGAGAGCCTGACCGGTATAGGGTAGGCCCTCCACACTCTTCCTGGATTCCGCGTCCGCAGACCATTGGCGCAGCCATAGACCCCTGCGAGCCGAGACAGACATGGAGGAGATCCCCGCAGCCATGGAACCCAGGTCCTTCATGGAATCTACCAGGAACCCTGCAGAATCCTGAATATTACGGAAAAAAAATCAACGTCACCTCTATCCAGCGTAGTCGATTCCTCCTGCAGAGTGATTAACCACCTGGCAATAGCTTTTGCAATCCAAGCACAGGCTATAGTAGGCCGCAATATAGCCCCTGAAGCCGTGTAAATGGATTTTAGGGTAGCATCCACCTTGCGATCTGCCGGGTCCTTCATTGCGGTAGATCCTGGGATTGACAACACCACCTGTTTGGACAGCCTAGAGACAGAGGCGTCAACTATCGGCGGGGACTCCCATTTTTTTCTATCTTCCTCTAGGAAGGGAAAAGCAACCAAAACCCTCTTAGGAATCTGGAATTTCTTCTCCGGAGTTTCCCAGGCTTTTTCAAAGATAGCATTTAATTCTTTGGATGCTGGGAAGGTGAGGGGGGGGGGGGACAGTGACTCACTCGCCACACTTCAGCTCTGTAAGGGGGTGGCTGCTGGCTGCCGGGGTGAGCGTTCCCCTGTGGCGGGGCGGGATCTGTCCCCTCTGGAGCTCAATGTCCAGTCAGTGGCTCAGACCCCGCAGGGTGGACACGGCTTCCCCCCTCAGTCCCTCGATGCAGGCAGGCTGCTGCCAGCAGCCTCCAGTAAAAAAATAAACTCTAAAAAAAAACTTTTTCTAAGAAAGCTCTGTAGAGCTCCCCTAGCTGTGACTGGCTCCTCCGGGCACATTTTCTAAACTGAGTCTGGTGGGAGGTGCATAGAGGGAGGAGCCAGCCCACACTATTAAACTCTTAAAGTGCCAATGACTCCAGGTGGACCCGTCTATACCGCATGGTACTAATATGGACCCCAGCATCCTCTAGGACGTAAGAGAAAATAGCAGATTTGAGGCGACAGAAGGGAAGACTGTGTTAGGCAAGGTTAGTTGGTGGGCGGGTGGTCTGGGCAAACTCTGCATAGTCTCTTAATGCCTAGAGGGACGGGCAGTCCTTCAGCCATGGGTCCCCAGAGGTTTCCTCCACAAAGGGGTTTTTCCTCTCCTGAGTGCTGAAGGATGACTCTTCATGAGTCATGAGGCTCCTGCCATCTTGTTCCTCTTATAGGACAAGTTTGTAAGATTACTGGACCAATCTTAGCCGGAAATTCCCTATTTTAGAATGCAGAGTAAATAATAATTAATAATTTCAAAATAATAATAACCATCATCAAAAGAAGACAAAGAAGAAGACGAAGAAGAAGAACAAAAACAACAACAAAAAGGCTAAATTTTACTTAAAATAAAAATAGACATTTATTTTTGAAATATATTTTGCTTGAAGTTGTCTTTATTAATAAATTCTCTCAAAAGGTGAAGAAATGACACATATTTGGGGAGACAAAAATATTAGGAGAGTTCAGAACCATGCATTGTTTATTCTACACAAGAGAGTACCAGGCGAGGCAGCCATGTTGGGTGCACTACATAGATTACACTTTGCAATAAGTAAAACATGGCAGTAAGGCATACAAGGGTAAAATGAAAAGCAACTAACAGGACACCTACTTTGCAGCTTACACAGTATTATTATTATTATTATCCTTTATTTATATGGCGCCACAAGGGTTCCGCAGCGCCCAATTACAGAGTACATAAACAAATAATCAAACAGGAAAACAGCAACTTACAGTTGATGACAGTATAGGACAAGTACAGGGCAAATAAACATAGTTACATCAGCAGATTACACTGGAATAAGTATCAGGTGGCAGAAGACTGCTGGATTTGGTGCAGTTGAAGATTATTAAAGTAAGAAAGGATAAGCACATGAGGGAAGAGGGCCCTGCTCGTGAGAGCTTACATTCTAAAGGGGAGGGGTAGACAGACAGGGGTGACACAGATGGGGTACATAGAGAGCGTAGAACAAAGGGTTAGGATGAGATTTGGCTGGGTTTGGTGAAGAAGTGGGTCTTGAGGGCCCGTTTGAAGTTTTGCAGAGATGTGGAGAATCTGAGAGGGAGAGGTAGGGAATTCCAGAGAAGTGGTGCAGCACGTGAAAAATCTTGGAGGTAGGAGTGGGAGGAAGTAATCTGTAGGCAAGAGAGTCGGCGTGCATTAGCAGAGCGAAGAGGACAGGTGGGAGTGTAAAGGGAGATAAGGTCAGAGATGTAGATGGGAGAGGAGTGGGTGAGGGCTTTGTAAGCGAGTGTGAGAAGCTTGAAATGGATTCTGAAAGGGAAGGGGAGGTGGACGTAGTGCATTTGGTGAGGAAGATGAGCCGTGGAGCAGCATTGAGGATAGATTGGAGTGGAGAGAGGTATTTGTCAGAAATGCCAGTCAGGAGGAGATTACAGTAGTCCAGTCTGGAGATGACCAGTGAGCAGGGGTTAAAGTGGGCCGGAACGGGGCGGAACTGCGTTCCGGCACTTGTAATTGGAGGCGGAACGCAGTTCCGCCGCCGTCCCGCCCACTTTTTTCAAGTTGTTAGCCTATCTACAGCACAGCACTACAGCAGCACTAGTACTGTCACTGTGTACTGTCTATATAGTCACCGCTGCCTGCCGCGCCCCCCTCACTGAGTGAGCACTGAGCATTGCAGACACGGACGGGATTCACTGACCTGGCTGGCGCGGTGGCGCCCGCCCCCACATCACCGTCTTACTGGCTGCCGAAGTGCCCGACTCCGCCCCCTTCTCTCTCTGCTTACTCTGCTGCTGCGGGCGCTGATAGCAGCCGTAAGCAGTTAGGATAGTCTCATAATAAGCAGAGAGAGAATGGGCGGAGTCGGGCAACTTCAGCAGCCAGTAATACGGTGGGGGGCGTATGGAATCGGTCCCTTCGGCAGCCAGTAATGCAGGGGGAGGCGGAGTCAGGCACGTAGGTGGCCAGTAATGCAGGGGGGGCGGAGTAATACAGGGGGCGGAGTTAGGCGGCTTTATTAAAATCTGGCGTGAGCCTATCACGGCTCCCGGACCGCCAGCCAATGAGAAGCTGCCAAGTGGCAGCTTCTCATTAGCTGGTGGTCCGGGAGCCGTGAATGGTGCCAGATTCAAAGTGCCTTGCTTCTCTTCAATGGCAGCCGGTCCGTGAGACAGTACTGTTCAATAGTCTCCCAGGCAGTGCCGTTTCTTGGCACTTTGCTGGTCCCTGTTCCCCCCCCCCCCTCCTCCTCCTCCCGAGTACTCCTGCTCGGGGGGCGGAGTTTCGCGGGATGACGCGAAACTCCGCCCCCCAAGCAGGAGTACTCAGTAGGAGGAGGGGGAGCTGGAAGGAGAAGGCGGCCGGCGCGAGGAAGAAGAGGTGGCCCGACCCGAAGAGCGGGAAGATCCTCTTCATATGTAAGTTGTCCCTTCCTTCCCCCCCTCCCTCTCTCTTCCCCCCCTCCCTCTCTCTTCCCCCCCACTTGACACGTGCCTGCCACACTGTAAAATGGGGACACGTGCCTGTCGTACTGTGTAAAATAGGGACACTTACCTGCCACACTGTGTAAAATGGGGACACTTACCTGCAGTAATGTGTAAAATGGGGACACGTGCCTGCCGTAATGTGTAAAATGGGGACACGTGCCTGCCGTACTGTGTAAAATGGGGACACGTGCCTGCGTACTGTGTAAAATGGGGACACGTGCCTGCCGTAATGTGTAAAATGGGGACACGTGCCTGCCGTAATGTGTAAAATGGGGACACGTGCCTGCCGTACTGTGTAAAATGGGGACACGTGCCTGCCGTACTGTGTAAAATGGGGACACGTGCCTGCCGTACTGTGTAAAATGGGGACACCTGCCTGCCATACTGTGTAAAATGGGGACACTTGCCTGCCGTACTGTGTAAAATGGGGACACGTGCCTGCCGTACTGTGTAAAATGGGGACACGTGCCTGCCGTACTGTGTAAAATGGGGACACGTGCCTGCCGTACTGTGTAAAATGGGGACACGTGCCTGCCGTAATGTGTAAAATGGGGACACGTGCCTGCCGTACTGTGTAAAATGGGGACACGTGCCTGCCGTAATGTGTAAAATGGGGACACGTGCTTTCCGTACTGTGTAAAATGGGGACACGTGCCTGCCGTACTGTGTAAAATGGGGACACTTGCCTGCCGTACTGTGTAAAATGGAGACTCTTGCCTGCCGTAATGTGTAAAATGGGGACACGTGCCTGCCGTACTGTGTAAAATGGGGACACGTGCCTGCCGTACTGTGTAAAATGGGGACACGTGCCTGCCGTACTGTGTAAAATGGGGACACGTGCCTGCCGTACTGTGTAAAATGGGGACACGTGCCTGCCGTACTGTGTAAAATGGGGACACGTGCTTTCCGTACTGTGTAAAATGGGGACACGTGCCTGCCGTACTGTTTAAAATGGGACTTTTTTTTTCCCTGTGGTGGCCGTGATGAGATCAGATGACTCCACGCCCATTTTAATGAGGCCACACCCATTTTAATGAGGCCACACACCCTTGTCGGGAGCGCGCGCGCCTTCGGCGCGCGCTAAGCAGGAGAGGTGAGTTCCCCCACTTCTCCTGGACCACTTTAAGCCCTGCCAGTGAGTGGATTAGAGTCTTAGTAGCATCCCGGGTCAGAAAGGGTCTGATCCTGGAAATATTTTTTAGATGAAAATGGCAGGTTTGTGAGAGGTGCTGAATGTGTGGTTTGAAGGAGAGGGAGGAGTCAAGGATTACTCCAAGACAGCGCACTTGGGGGCTAGAGGAGATAGTAGTGCCATCAATAGATAATGAGATTGTAGGAGGTGAGGTTATGCGGGAGGGAGGGAAGATGATCAGTTCGGTCTCAGACATGTTAAGTTTAAGAAAGCGCTGGGACATCCAGGAAGAGGTAGCAGAGAGACAGTTGGAGATACGAGTGAGGAGAGCAGGGGAGGGGTCTGGGGAGGAAAGATAGATTTGGGTGTCATCAGCATAGAGATGATATTGGAAACCAAAAGAACTAATGAGCTTACCTAGTGAGGACGTATAGAGAGAGAAGAGAAGAGGACCAAGGAAGGAACCTTGGGGTACCCCTACAGTTAGTGGAAGTGAGGGGGGAGGTGGAGTCATGAGAGGAGACAGAAAGAACAGTCAGAAAGTAAGGAAAATGGTCTTAAGGGGCCAACACACTTAGCGACCCGCCGTCGGGCGCCGAGCTGCCCGACGGCCGATACAGAGACGGGCGTCCCGGCAGCGGGGGAAGGGGGAGTGACGGGGGAGTGAAGTTTCTTCACTCTTCCTGTCACCCGGCTCCATAGCACTGCATGCTAATATGAACGTAATTGTCCATATTGGCTTGGATGTTTAAACGAGCCGACACCAACGATGAACGAGCGAGGGGCCGCGCATCGTTGGTGCATACACACTGGAAGATGTGAACGATATATCGTTCATTGATGAACGAAATAGTTCATATCTTTAACTGGTATCGGCCAGTGTGTAGGGCCCATTACTCTATAATTGCTTTTAGATAATTTTCTCATTTATAACTATTTTAAAGTGAGGTGAGGGGAAAACAACAATAGGGTCCAGTTACATTTTTAAATAATTATGTATATATATATATATATATATCTATATATATCTATATCTATCTGACCAAAAAATAAAAATGTATAATAATTCTCCAACACTCCGAAGATGGTAAGCTCATATTGTGTATTGCATACAATATTTATATGAATCCCACTTAATCACTGTTACACACTGGTTCTCACTGAGCGGAGGTTGAGACGAGAGGGGTGTCATTCGGCTCCCCAGCTGATGAGTGTATGCAGCAGGCAGCAGTGGAGGATCACTGGAAGTGTTGTGGATCTCTGATAATCTCAGGTCTCTGAGGAGTTAAGTGAACAACTACTGTCTCCCACTGTGATGCTCTAAAGGGTCCCATACGCTACAACGATATGTCTGAGCTGAAGTCGGATGTAATTTCCCTTGAACTCTCCCGGGAGCTTCCCGGGAGTGATTCCATACGATTTGGTACTTTTGTGCTACTTTTGCATAAGATATATCGCATGTGATTGATGAAGCCACCATACATCGCATGCAATATATCGTACGGCATACAATTGTACCATAAGATATATCTGATGGGCTGGATAGAGGGCTACAGGGGCTGGGAGTGTCCTGAGAATGCCAGTCAAACTTCCCTGTGATACATTGCATGCGATATATCACATGCACAAAAATAACACTTTTTCCATCCGATTCCATCCAATTCCGATATATCATTAGTGCAGCACCAGTGACCTAGGGGATCCTATCCGACAGCCACGGGGTCGCGCATCAGATTGGATATGATCTAAAACACATACGATTATACACAATTTCATACAATATATCAGACAAATATATCGGAACTGTCTGAAATCGTGTAAAATCGTACTAGTGTATGGGGCCCTTAAGACATTGACAAGATGGCGCCACACTTATGTGCAGTATTTAGGTCAGCAGCCATCTTGGTACAGGGAGTGAAGCCTCCCTGAAGGAACAGTATGGAATCTGCGCAGTAGCGCTCTCCCCTTTCAACACTTTTTTTGACATACAAATAGGATAATAATGATAAAACTCCCACATAGTCATCTAAATGGGATGTAGTCACCATCACGGCGGTCACTGTCAGCATACCGCCACCGGGATCCCGGCCACCAGAATGCCGGCAGGGGGCCGAGGACTATTCCCACTAGTTGGTGTCCATGACACCCATAGAGTGGGAATAGAACCTGTGGCGAGTGCAGCAAGCCACCGAGCCCGCAGCGTGAAGGCCGCAGCAATGGGCTTCGTTTCGCTCGCCCCCCTGCTGACATTCTGGTGGCCGGGATCATGACTCTGGTATGCTGACCGCCTGGATCCCGGCCACCGATCAACCACACCCAACGCATCTGAATGACTACTTGTGCCTGGTGTAGGAATTTCAAATATGTGTAGTTTACTGTATACAAGGATTAAAAACCTTATCGGAACTGAGATCTAAGGTGTATTATATGTAGTTAAAAAAAAAGTTTATTTTATGGCAGTAGTTTCCAAACTGGGGGCCGTGATACCCTGGGGTGCCTCGGGAAAGGGGGGTGGGGTGGTGGTGCCGTAGTTTGGTGGTCCACGACCAATTCATATTGTTTATACTGAATTGGCAAAACCAGTCCCTCACCACATAACTGAACCTAAGGATGACATATTCTAAACACAATTTACTTCATTTTATATTTTTTTCTGAATTTCTCACTAAGAAACTTTGGTCTAGGGGTGCCGTGAGACAAATTCTGATACTCTAGGGCAGGGGTGTCAAACTCGCGGCCCCTACCACATCCTTCTGTGGCCCACGGGCAGGGGTCCTTTTGTGGCCCAACCACCTTGCTTGCAGTGAGTGCAGGAGAGCACAGCATGCGCCTCTCCTGCTCCTCAGTCCGATCTCCAGCAGCGGTGCGGGGATCTTAAATCAGGCGCCGGTTCGTGAGCCAATCAGAGCTCGAGGACCAGCAGCCAATCTGGAGCAGTGACAGAGTCTTTGGTTTTTATGTGCAGCGCCATCTTCCCAAAGAGATCACCGGGAAGATGGCGCCACTGCCACTGGCTACAGCACAGGCATACTGGGGAGGGGTAGCAAACTGGGGCCCCTCCACCAATGCACGTCTTTTGGCGTTTTTATAACAACATGGTGACAACACTGTAGCAGAGATTTTCAACCTTTTACAACTCGCGGCACACTGAACAAGATTTAAATATTGCCAAGGCACATTCAAATATAATGGTGATGCATGGTGCAGTTGCGTGTCCTAGGATGTCATGTCGCAGCTTCTCCATAGGTAACGCCTGAACCACATCTGAGAAAGCCAGAAGAGCCCAACGCTGCCCGGGCCCAAAATTAGAACTGGCTCTGCAACCACTAAACCCACCAGTAATGATCGTTCCAGGGCCTCAGTAGCGTAAAAACACTGACGGGCCTGGCTGTGCTTCTATGGCGGCACACCTGGAGACTGCTCAGTGCACACTAGTGTGTCACAGCACAGTGGTTGAAGAACACTGCACTAGAGTTATTTATTTTTTCACAAGCCAATTATCCTACCAGTATATTTAAGATTGTGGGAGGAAACCCACACAAGCACGAGGAGAATATACAAACGCTACACAGTTAGGGCCATGGTGGGTATGGACCCATGACCTCAGTGCTGCGAGGCAGTAATGCTAACCATTATACCGACCGTGCTTCCCCAGTTTAATGTGGTATAATAATAACAGCATTATTTTGCAGGAGCACATCATTATCCACAGTAGTAGTTTTCTTTTCCATATTTGTCCATAGGAGGAGCAAGAGAATTTTAATACAGACTGACCACACCCATGGGGCGCATTATCACCCGGGATCCTGCAGGTCGTTCCCTGGAGCTAATTGGATAATATCTTTCATGATAGATAACGATCTGCACAGCTTTTAACAAACTACTATAAGAAACTATTCTTCCCCCACTGGTACAAATCCATAAAGTGGAGGGATAGATTAGAGAACTAATTTAGATTTGGCTTGTATTAAGACTTGTTAACCTTTGAGATTCAGGATATTGGGTAAATATCATGGCTTCTGAGGAAGTATTATCGATACTATGATGAAATAGAATTTTAATTTTATAGACCTTTTTAAAAGATGTCTCTTGTCTCTCTGGAATAGGAGAGGCCTAAAGCCAAATGTATGAGCCTGCAATTTGCGGGAGCTGGTCTGATTCCTGTGAGACCAGGTTAGTTTGGCCTTTGAGCTAATTGCCGCTTTAAATCTAATAATTATCTCGCTGGAATTGCATTGGTTCCTGACAATTGTGGGCTGTTGCACTTAACCCCTAATGTTAAAGCTCTTGAGGGCTACACTACCCAGCCTCCATAACTAGGAATCTACTGTAAGGCTTTTATTAAACTCCAGTTATGTTAGTTACTTGTATTATGCCCTTCATGAGTATGAGAACATTTTATGACGCATGGTTATTGAGTGCACTGCATAAGTGGCCCCTTTAAATATGAAAAATGGCAACTTTTATACATCCATCCCTTAATGGCAATAGCATTATGCACTGTAGGTGAGAGGAGTGTATTCTTTCTCAAATCTAAACTGCTTTATTCCTGAACTACATAACTGCATCTTATCTGCATTGACGGGCCTCATAGCAACATTCGGGGAAAGTCCTAGCAAATCTGGTTCTTCCTTTGTTGGCTATTGCTCTGCTTTTCTGAGCTTGTGCTGGGCTGCATGTAAGCCCCAAACATGACTTCAATGGCCGAGATTTGGTCCCCATGCCTGAGAAAAGTAGAGCAAGGCCTCGGGAGGGTGACCCAACCTGCAACTACATCCACAGCTTAAAAACATCCAAATCATATAACTGGTATTAGAAGAGAGCTGAGCAGATGGGTCTGGGACTCCAGGTCGACAACAAAAAGGTCGACACACCTTAGGTCGCCGTCAATTGGTCGACACACCTTAGGTCGACGTGGACAAAATGTCGACATGGACAAAAGGTCGACATGGAAAAAGGTCGGCATGAGTTTTTTATGTTTTTTTGGTGTCATTTTCTTCGTAGAGTGACCGGGAACCCCAATTAGTGCACCGCTTCGCTCGCTATGCTTCGGGCATGGTGCCTTCGCTCCGCTCCGCTCGGCACAGATTACCGTTACAATCGTAGTCCACGTGGATCGTTAAGTATGAAAAGGTTCCAAAAAAAGAAAAAAATTGTGAAAAACTCATGTCGACCTTTTCCCATGTCGACCTTGTTCCTGTCGACTTTTTTGTCCATGCCGACCTTTTGTCCATGTCGACCTAAGGTGTGTCGACCAATTGGCGTCGACCTAAGGTGTGTCGGCCTTTTTGTTGTCGACCTGGAGTCCGGGTACCGAGCAGATTTGGGGTAGATTTCTGGAGTTACCCCAAAGGTTCTCAAACATGGTCCTCAAGGAACCCTAACGGCCAGGTTTTAGGTATAGCAATGGCTCAGCACAGATGGTTAAATCAAATTGACTGAGGTGATAATGAAATCACCTGTGCCCAAGAATGGATAAAAGTAAAATCTGGACCGTTGGGTGCCTTGAGGACCGCGTTTGACAACCTCTGCGTTGCACGTATTTTGGAGTCCTAGAAAGGTTCAATTACTGCTAATTGCTAGGTGTGATCATACATGATGTCACAGTGTAAGGGAACAATGCCTAGTAGGAGTATTTACCCTCTAATGCAGCCACTAGTAGCAACCACTACCAGACACGGCACAATAGATTCTCTCCTACATTGGAAACACATCAGGTCTACTAATACCAATATTACACTCTCCTAGCGAAAAAATAATATGCTATCACAGCAATGTATTCTTTCTAAAGTGTGTTCTCACCTTAGCATGTATTCTTCACTAAATCGCTTTCCATTAAGGGGTTAAATGGGATTGTTCACTTTTGTCGGCATCTCCTAACACTTGGGTACATTTGCTATTCATTGTAGAGTGTCATTATTCAACACAAAGTAATCTGGGTTTTAACAAGATTTTATCCACTCTGCATTAATCTCCTTTTCCTAAAACTCCCTGACTAAGAACACATTACCGTCCTCCCATGTGTCATCTTGATCCTCCAGCTTCCGATTTCCCCTCACTTTGTTGCCACACGCACTCATCATCGTTCTGGATTCTAGCCAGGGATCCTGTACATGTATCATACATCACAGAGTTTTCTCCAAGGAATTCTGTTTAATTTTTTTTTTCTAAATGTATAGAAAATATCTCCCATGTAGGATCCAGAATCGTGCTGTAGAAGTTATTGGAAGACTGCATGATGGATAGAGGTTTGGTAAATATTATTAATGTATCACTTTTTATAAAAATAATTTTGCCTTAATATATACTTCATGATAAAGGGATATTTTATACATAATTATGTTTGCTATACAATCTCACCTCGTGTCAACTAGGGATGAGCGGGTTCGGTTCCTTGGAATCCGAACCCGCCCGAACTTCAGTTTTTTTTACACGGGGCCGAGCGACTCGGATCTTCCCGCCTTGCTCGGTTAACCCGAGCACGCCTGAACGTCATCATCCCGCTGTCGGATTCTCGCGAGGCTCGGATTCTATCGCGAGACTCGGATTCTATATAAGGAGCCGCGCGTCGCCGCCATTTTCACACGTGCATTGAGATTCATAGGGAGAGGACGTGGCTGGCGTCCTCTCCGTTTATAGAGGAGAGACACAGTAGTAATTTTGGGGAGCATTAGGAGGAGTACTAGTAGTTACTTGCTGAAGTGATAGATAGTGTGACTGTATTATCTGACTTGTGGGGGAGACACTGACAGTGGGGAGCAGTTAGAGTCTGAGAGCAGGACTCAGGAGTACATATAACGTACAGTGCACACTTTTGCTGCCAGAGTGCCACACTGCCATTGTGACCACACTGACCACCAGTATAATATATATTGTGATTGTCTGCTTAGGAGTACTACTTGCAAGTTGCTGATAGTGTGACCAGTGACCTGACCACCAGTTTAATAATCACCACCAGTGAGTTTAATATATATATATATATATATATATATATATATATAATTGTATATAATATGTATATAATATTGTATACCACCTACCCGTGGTTTTTTTTTTTCTTTCTTCTTTATACATACTACTATAGTAGCTTACTGTAGCAGTCTGCGGTGCTGCTGAGCTGACAGTGTCCAGCAGGTCCGTCATCAGTCATTACATAATAAATATATATACCTGTCCGGCTGCAGTACTAGTGATATTATATATATATATATATATATATTGATTTCATCTCATTATCATCCAGTCTATATTAGCAGCAGACACAGTACGGTAGTCCACGGCTGTAGCTACCTCTGTGTCGGCAGTCGCTCGTCCATCCATAATTGTATACCACCTACCCGTGTTTTTTTTTTTTTCTTTCTTCTTTATACATACTACTATAGTAGCTTACTGTAGCAGTCTGCGGTGCTGCTGAGCTGACAGTGTCCAGCAGGTCCGTCATCAGTCATCATTACCTAATAAATATATATCTACCTGTCCGGCTGCAGTACTAGTGATATTATATATACATATATTGATTTCATCTCATTATCATCCAGTCTATATTAGCAGCAGACACAGTACGGTAGTCCACGGCTGTAGCTACCTCTGTGTCGGCACTCGGCAGTCCATCCATAATTGTATACCACCTACCCGTGGTTTTTTTTTTTCTTTCTTCTTTATACATACTACTATAGTAGCTTACTGTAGCAGTCTGCGGTGCTGCTGAGCTGACAGTGTCCAGCAGGTCCGTCATCAGTCATTACATAATAAATATATCTACCTGTCCGGCTGCAGTACTAGTGTGATATAATATATATTGATTTCATCTCATTATTATCCAGTCTATATTAGCAGCAGACACAGTACGGTAGTCCACGGCTGTAGCTACCTCTGTGTCTTTTAGTTGTGCCTATTAAAATATGGAGAACAAAAATGTTGAGGTTCCAAAATTAGGGAAAGATCAAGATCCACTTCCACCTCGTGCTGAAGCTGCTGCCACTAGTCATGGCCGAGACGATGAAATGCCAGCAACGTCGTCTGCCAAGGCCGATGCCCAATGTCATAGTACAGAGCATGTAAAATCCAAAACACCAAATATCAGTAAAAAAAGGACTCCAAAATCTAAAATAAAATTGTCGTCGGAGAAGCGTAAACTTGCCAATATGCCATTTACCACACGGAGTGGCAAGGAACGGCTGAGGCCCTGGCCTATGTTCATGGCTAGTGGTTCAGCTTCACATGAGGATGGAAGCACTCATCCTCTCGCTAGAAAACTGAAAAGACTCAAGCTGGCAAAAGCACCGCAAAGAACTGTGCGTTCTTCGAAATCCCAAATCCACAAGGAGAGTCCAATTGTGTCGGTTGCGATGCCTGACCTTCCCAACACTGGACGTGAAGAGCATGCGCCTTCCACCATTTGCACGCCCCCTGCAAGTGCTGGAAGGAGCACCCGCAGTCCAGTTCCTGATAGTCAGATTGAAGATGTCAGTGTTGAAGTACACCAGGATGAGGAGGATATGGGTGTTGCTGGCGCTGGGGAGGAAATTGACAAGGAGGATTCTGATGGTGAGGTGGTTTGTTTAAGTCAGGCACCCGGGGAGACACCTGTTGTCCGTGGGAGGAATAGGGCCGTTGACATGCCTGGTGAAAATACCAAAAAAATCAGCTCTTCGGTGTGGAAGTATTTCACCAGAAATGCGGACAACATTTGTCAAGCCGTGTGTTGCCTTTGTCAAGCTGTAATAAGTAGGGGTAAGGACGTTAACCACCTCGGAAAATCCTCCCTTATACGTCACCTGCAGCGCATTCATAATAAGTCAGTGACAAGTTCAAAAACTTTGGGCGACAGCGGAAGCAGTCCACTGACCAGTAAATCCCTTCCTCTTGTAACCAAGCTCACGCAAACCACCCCACCAACTCCCTCAGTGTCAATTTCCTCCTTCCCCAGGAATGCCAATAGTCCTGCAGGCCATGTCACTGGCAATTCTGACGAGTCCTCTCCTGCCTGGGATTCATCCGATGCATCCTTGCGTGTAACGCCTACTGCTGCTGGCGCTGCTGTTGTTGCTGCTGGGAGTCGATGGTCATCCCAGAGGGGAAGTCGTAAGCCCACTTTTACTACTTCCACCAAGCAATTGACTGTCCAACAGTCCTTTGCGAGGAAGATGAAATATCACAGCAGTCATCCTGTTGCAAAGCGGATAACTGAGGCCTTGACAACTATGTTGGTGTTAGACGTGCGTCCGGTATCCGCCGTTAGTTCACAGGGAACTAGACAATTTCTTGAGGTAGTGTGCCCCCGTTACCAAATACCATCTAGGTTCCACTTCTCTAGGCAGGCGATACCGAGAATGTACACGGACGTCAGAAAAAGACTCACCAGTGTCCTAAAAAATGCAGTTGTACCCAATGTCCACTTAACCACGGACATGTGGACAAGTGGAGCAGGGCAGGGTCAGGACTATATGACTGTGACAGCCCACTGGGTAGATGTATGGACTCCCGCCGCAAGAACAGCAGCGGCGGCACCAGTAGCAGCATCTCGCAAACGCCAACTCTTTCCTAGGCAGGCTACGCTTTGTATCACCGGTTTCCAGAATACGCACACAGCTGAAAACCTCTTACGGCAACTGAGGAAGATCATCGCGGAATGGCTTACCCCAATTGGACTCTCCTGTGGATTTGTGGCATCGGACAACGCCAGCAATATTGTGTGTGCATTAAATATGGGCAAATTCCAGCACGTCCCATGTTTTGCACATACCTTGAATTTGGTGGTGCAGAATTTTTTTAAAAATGACAGGGGCGTACAAGAGATGCTGTCGGTGGCCAGAAGAATTGCGGGACACTTTCGGCGTACAGGCACCACGTACAGAAGACTGGAGCACCACCAAAAACGCCTGAACCTGCCCTGCCATCATCTGAAGCAAGAAGTGGTAACGAGGTGGAATTCAACCCTCTATATGCTTCAGAGGTTGGAGGAGCAGCAAAAGGCCATTCAAGCCTATACAATTGAGCACGATATAGGAGGTGGAATGTACCTGTCTCAAGCGCAGTGGAGAATGATTTCAACGTTGTGCAAAGTTCTGCAACCTTTTGAACTTGCCACACGTGAAGTCAGTTCAGACACTGCCAGCCTGAGTCAGGTCATTCCCCTCATCAGGCTTTTGCAGAAGAAGCTGGAGGCATTGAAGGAGGAGCTAAAAGGGAGCGATTCCGCTAGGCATGTGGGACTTGTGGATGGAGCCCTTAATTCGCTTAACAAGGATTCACGGGTGGTCAATCTGTTGAAATCAGAGCACTACATTTTGGCCACCGTGCTCGATCCTAGATTTAAAACCTACCTTGGATCTCTCTTTCCGGCAGACACAAGTCTGCTGGGGTTCAAAGACCTGCTGGTGACAAAATTGTCAAGTCAAGCGGAACGCGACCTGTCAACATCTCCTCCTTCACATTCTCCCGCAACTGGGGGTGCGAGGAAAAGGCTCAGAATTCCGGGCCCACCCGCTGGTGGTGATGCAGGGCAGTCTGGAGCGACTGCTGATGCTGACATCTGGTCCGGACTGAAGGACCTGACAACGATTACGGACATGTCGTCTACTGTCACTGCATATGATTCTCTCACCATTGAAAGAATGGTGGAGGATTATATGAGTGACCGCATCCAAGTAGGCACGTCAGACAGTCCGTACTTATACTGGCAGGAAAAAGAGGCAATTTGGAGGCCCTTGCACAAACTGGCTTTATTCTACCTAAGTTGCCCTCCCACAAGTGTGTACTCCGAAAGAGTGTTTAGTGCCGCCGCTCACCTTGTCAGCAATCTGCGTACGAGGTTACTTCCAGAAAATGTGGAGAAGATGATGTTCATTAAAATGAATTATAATCAATTCCTCCGTGGAGACATTGACCAGCAGCAATTGCCTCCACAAAGTACACAGGGAGCTGAGATGGTGGATTCTAGTGGGGACGAATTGATAATCTGTGAGGAGCGGGATGTACACGGTGATATATCGGAGGATGATGATGATGAGGTGGACATCTTGCCTCTGTAGAGCCAGTTTGTGCAAGGAGAGATTAATTGCTTCTTTTTCGGTGGGGGTCCAAACCAACCCGTCATTTCAGTCACAGTCGTGTGGCAGACCCTGTCACTGAAATGATGGGTTGGTTAAAGTGTGCATGTCCTGTTTATACAACATAAGGGTGGGTGGGAGGGCCCAAGGACAATTCCATCTTGCACCTCTTTTTTCTTTCATTTTTCTTTGCGTCATGTGCTGTTTGGGGAGTGTTTTTTGGAAGGGCCATCCTGCGTGACACTGCAGTGCCACTCCTAGATGGGCCAGGTGTTTGTGTCGGCCACTGAGGTCGCTTAGCTTACTCACACAGCTACCTCATTGCGCCTCTTTTTTTCTTCTTTGCGTCATGTGCTGTTTGGGGAGTGTTTTTTGGAAGGGCCATCCTGCGTGACACTGCAGTGCCACTCCTAGATGGGCCAGGTGTTTGTGTCGGCCACTAGGGTCGCTTAGCTTACTCACACAGCTACCTCATTGCGCCTCTTTTTTTCTTCTTTGCGTCATGTGCTGTTTGGGGAGTGTTTTTTGGAAGGGCCATCCTGCGTGACACTGCAGTGCCACTCCTAGATGGGCCAGGTGTTTGTGTCGGCCACTAGGGTCGCTTATCTTACTCACACAGCTACCTCATTGCGCCTCTTTTTTTCTTCTTTGCGTCATGTGCTGTTTGGGGAGTGTTTTTTGGAAGGGCCATCCTGCGTGACACTGCAGTGACACTCCTAGATGGGCCAGGTGTTTGTGTCGGCCACTAGGGTCGCTTAGCTTACTCACACAGCTACCTCATTGCGCCTCTTTTTTTCTTCTTTGCGTCATGTGCTGTTTGGGGAGTGTTTTTTGGAAGGGCCATCCTGCGTGACACTGCAGTGCCACTCCTAGATGGGCCAGGTGTTTGTGTCGGCCACTAGGGTCGCTTATCTTACTCACACAGCTACCTCATTGCGCCTCTTTTTTTCTTCTTTGCGTCATGTGCTGTTTGGGGAGTGTTTTTTGGAAGGGCCATCCTGCGTGACACTGCAGTGCCACTCCTAGATGGGCCAGGTGTTTGTGTCGGCCACTAGGGTCGCTTATCTTACTCACACAGCTACCTCATTGCGCCTCTTTTTTTCTTCTTTGCGTCATGTGCTGTTTGGGGAGTGTTTTTTGGAAGGGCCATCCTGCGTGACACTGCAGTGCCACTCCTAGATGGGCCAGGTGTTTGTGTCGGCCACTAGGGTCGCTTAGCTTAGTCATCCAGCGACCTCGGTGCAAATTTTAGGACTAAAAATAATATTGTGAGGTGTGAGGTATTCAGAATAGACTGAAAATGAGTGGAAATTATGGTTTTTGAGGTTAATAATACTTTGGGATCAAAATGACCCCCAAATTCTATGATTTAAGCTGTTTTTTAGTGTTTTTTGAAAAAAACACCCGAATCCAAAACACACCCGAATCCGACAAAAAAAATTCGGTGAGGTTTTGCCAAAACGCGGTCGAACCCAAAACACGGCCGCGGAACCGAACCCAAAACCAAAACACAAAACCCGAAAAATTTCAAGTGCACATCCCTAGTGTCAACTAAAAGTTAGGGTGGGATTCCTTCCCCGTGACAACGCTAAATTCTTTTGTCGTATAAACAACCCTTTATGAAGTCTAAGAACACTGTACGCTGTTTACTTAAGAAGTACCGTAAGGGTACGCTAGTTGCGTAACGATCGCTCAGCCGTAGGCGAGACGCTCAAGCGTCACGTTCGCTCACGGCCCAGAGATCACAGGACAGCACGTTATTGGCTATGACTAGAGTAATGATTCGCTATGGCGTAGCGGACGCTCGAGACCACGAGGAGATCACCAGCGGCGCAGACGCTCACAACGCTATACCTTTATGTCTAAACCTTTTATCAATGAAATACACAGAATACCTTAATGTGAATACAGGGTGTGAGTGCAACCTTGTGTAACCTGACTAATTACAAAGCTGCTTGAGCGTCACCGACGCTCAAGTGAACACTTAAAACTATAGGAAATACACAGATACTGGTTTAGGGTCTAAAGCCTATTAACTGTATTATATCTAATATACTTGTAAAAGAGAATAACAATACAAGTGATACACTACAATATAACAGATACTTCCTAACCAAAATACGATACTATCTAATACAATACAATACTAGTCTAGGGGAGATGTGAGAGAAAAGAGAAGAGAGAGAGAGAGAGAGATAAATGGAGAGAGATGAGAGAAATTTGCTCACAGTAAGACAATGATTACGGAGAGAAACTTACGCACAAAGGGTATGATCGCATGCGCCTCGATATCCAGCTCCCGATTATCAGCAAGAAAACCGTTGATGAGAGTGAAGTTGGATATGGTCGGCCTGCCTATTTATGCCCCACACACAATGCAATCTCATAGTCCCTACAATCCCACTGTCCATTGGACGAAGGAATTCGGCCCTGCATCATAACAAAAGGTCATAGGTTTGATTCATACAGGTGGGCTGTGACGATTTCCAACAGCTCAGGTGGGTGGGAAACTGGGTTTCCCGCCGCATACCTGAGTATGAGTAAATAATAGAAATGGACATAAACTTCTTATGTCCATAACTATCCGCACGAGCGATTAATACGCTCCAAACCAACACCGGAATATTGTTAATTAAATACTCTTCCGATGGGTACCAAACACTGCTGTATGACTCCTGTTAGACCCTTCGTACAATACAAAGAGGGATTCCTCCGTTCAGGGACATTCTATATTAACCAAACTTTCAGAAACTATCAAAGGGATCATGATCTATAAACTACGTTAATTGTGGAAATATGTAACGATTGGGTCGCACGCTACGACTACATACTCTTTACCGTAAATACGCATACCGATGCGAGCGGGTGCACGCATCAGCGGGTATGCGCTATCACGGGAAAGCGCACGCATGCGCAGCGCGGACCAGCGTGAGGTGCAAATATGGCAGCGTGCATAGGGATATTTTTCTGACTTTGACAGTCCACCCTTTGGCAGTCAATAATAACTGCCACTTCCTGAAAACATTTCGAAAAGAGAAAAATATATGTCAGGGGTTAATTCATTTCCATGGTTGGGTAAGGGAGGAGAGAGGAGTAGGTGGGAAGAGGGTATGACCTAGTGAGATAGCAGAAGCATGTGTGTATGAGTCCATGTTTGGGGGGGTCATGTATCATCGTGCCGTACGTGTTGTAAATCAAGCTTCGAGGTATTGCGAAGTATACATTTGAATTCCTTCTTATCCCGTGGTACAGGTCTGTGGATGGGCTGTCAAACTTTACCGAGCTCTTTTTCGGATTTTGAACAAAATGGGGAGCACATTTTAGTTGATGATACATGAATGGGGGAATATGTGATTGCTGATATCTGTGCCTGTATTCCCTATACTATGTGTGTCATTACCTGAGGGTTGTAGAAATGAAGAAAAGACATAATTACGGTAAATGCGGTGGTATTCTATGTCAGGGAAATGTACATCTGTTGTTGAAGTTTTGTTCGGTATCTGTTGAGAGTCGTCTTCTTTGCGCTGTATTGCTCCTTGGGCATGAGCAAATAGCTTTGTCAGTGCCATCAGATTTACAAAAATGTTGGGCTAGCGTGAGTTTAAAAATACTAGGGAAACTGGGGATCCATGGCAAAGTTCATCAAGTGTCCATATCATAGGTTGTCAAAACTTCATCTTTGGTGCTTGTCTGTTGTCTGTATAGTGTCTCGTCAACTTCCTCGTCCAAGGGGGTCTTTGTACCTTGGTGAAAAGCAGAAAAACAGGTGAAAGAAACGGACCTTATAATCGCATTTTCATCACATCATGGTTTCTATCATTGGGTCATAAATCAAATCCAGGTTAATTACAGTTTCCTCACTCCTCAAACTCATCACTCTTGTACTTTGTTTGCACCTCATTAAAGCCTGCCCGCATCTAAATATCAATCCAATAGATATAACAACACCTAAAATACATAGGAGAAACTTTCCAACATCCATTATGACTCCTTGAGCCCAGTCTCCCAAACCGGAGAACCAATTTCGCGGGTTCAACCATGACACCCAACTAGTCAGCTCATTACCTACAGCAGCAAGGGTGAGATTGTGTTTTCGGCGAAATTCCCACTTTAATTGGAGAATATCGTCCATCTTTTGGTCTATGACCTCTACCGGATCCTCGGTGCTATTTGTGTGTACTGTGTTGCCAATGTAACACAATATCCGCCTGTTACTGCTGTAAGATAATTAAGAACCATCCTATGCTGAACTAGTTCTGTTTTATAAGCTTGAAGTTCTCTTCCAGTGTATCTAAACGTGTCATCATACATTTCAGTGATATTATCTAACAAATTGGCGAGTGCGGAAATGTATCTATAATTCATCACTCCTCGAGCGGTGCGAGTGAAATCTAACGCTACCAGAACCTGAATCCCGGTGGATTCATGGATCAGGTCAGAGGCCGGATGCTCCAACCTTTCTGACAGTTGTCTTTTAACTCGGTGCTCGTAATGAGTGTGAGTATAAGGAGCTTGGGCACCACGGTGTATGTCCTTCATTTTGTCATGTGTTACAGTCATCACTTCAGGCAATACTTTTCCAATATAACACAATCCTTCAGAGTTTGGGGCAAGCCACTTGTACGCCTTTCTCCCGCATATGAAATATGCATCATCGGGGAGAACATATGGGACGGAGAAGGACATTACCATATTACACACCTTCCAGGTGAACTCTCCTGACCCTAGTTCTTCCATCTGCTTAATGCACGTATCAGTTTGTACGATATGTGCACAGTATCCTGGTGATACTTCTCCAACTCTAGTAATCCTATTTCCTAAGGTATATCGATACCGGAAAGATTTTCCTCTACTGGCTATGTGGCGTACAAGCTCTGTATCTGTAGGCATTCTATCTGCTCTGTGTGAAAAGGTCATGGTAAGGTTGCTCCATGACACTTCCCAATTTCCCGGCTTTCTGGGATTGGAGATGTTGAAACATAACAGGGACCTATCCACATGGTATTGGTGGAGCTTCAAACTAGGAGGGCTGGAGATATTAAACCTCCGGTCCACCGGTCTCCCACCACTTAGCTCAAGTACCTCCCCTAACGTTAAAGGAAATGGTACTAGCCCTGATTTGCTATGACCCTGAGGTACTTGAGAGCATACCCAACAATCTGTTTGGTTTAATACGTTACCCACTAAGGAGTGATAGTCACTCAATGGATGCCGGTCCATATGGATATTAAAACTGGATTGGCATTTCTTTATGCACCCATCCTCAATCAAATTGTCACAGAGCCTACAGATACAGTTTTCTTCAGCTAACAATCCATCACAATTTCTTCTATCGGATCGTTTTCTGATACTCGCCTTTGCTTGTTGGTTTGGTTGATCTTGGAAAACTACGCCTCCATCATCATAGTCGGAACCCATTCCAGAACCTCTCTCGACCTCTATGGTACTCTCGCCGGAACAGACTGCTCTGGTCAACATCATGGTTAACATCAAAATCCGGATCACAGTCTCTTGGGGCAAGTCCATCTTTGAGGAGGAAATAGAGAAGAATGAGAAGGGGGAAAAAGAAATGTTTTGGGGGAAGGGATGGGAAGTGGAGGAAAACAATAAAAGGGAATGGGGAGTCGACAGCTGCTTTCGGTCTTCACGGCTCAGGTGCCGCCTCAGTCCTCCTGGAACAGACACTCCAGTGATACAACCTCTACCGTCTGTTCCTTATCACGGGACTTCTCTGGATCAGCAACCTTTTTGCAGTGGGATGAATGGACCCAAGTCTCTCTCTCAGCAACCTTCAATGCTGTGGTGCTAGTCAATAAGACCTGGTATGGTCCTTCCCATCTATCAATAAGACAACCTGAGCGTAGAAAATTTCGTATCATTACATAATCCCCAGGTTCAATGTCATGACAATTACTATCTGGTAAATCAGGAATCACCAACTTCAGATTATCATTTTGATTCCTCAACTGCTTACTCATGTTAATCAAGTATTTTACAGTTACTTCATTGTTACATTTCAAATCATCCTGAGGGTTAATCATGACATGCGGTTGTCGACCAAACAGAATCTCAAAGGGGGACAGGTTAAGAGGGGACCTGGGAGTGGTTCTGATGCTATACAAAACAATGGGTAAAGCTTCTGGCCACGTCAATCCTGTCTCTGCCATTACTTTACTCAATTTATTTTTAATAGTGCTGTTCACTCTTTCGACCTTCGCACTCGCCTGTGGACGGTACGGAGTGTGCAGCTTGCTATCAATACCCATTAATTTACACATTCCTTGAAAGACATCACCGGTAAAATGGGTACCCCTATCACTTTCAATGATTCTAGGGATACCATATCTACATCCAAATTCCTGCACAATTTTCTTAGCTGTAAACATAGCGGTATTTGTAGCTGCTGGAAATGCTTCGACCCAATTCGAGAAAACATCTATACAAACAAGTACATATTTCAAATTTCGACATGGGGGTAATTGAATGAAGTCAATTTGTATTACCTGGAAAGGGCCGCCGGCAGGTGGGATATGGGATGGTTCTGTAGGTATTGCTTTTCCAATATTCTTTCTCAGACAGGTAAGGCATGACATTGCTCTTTTACCCGCATGAGAGGAGAATCCTGGGGCGCACCAGTATGCTCTTACCAATTTGCACATTCCCTCCCTGCCTAGATGAGTCAACCCGTGAGCTGCTTCAGCCAGACATGGAAGGTATGTCCTGGGGGCCACTGGTTTACCATGTCCATCCGTCCAGAGCCCTGAGGATTCCTGGCCATATCCCTTTGCCTTCCAGACTGCCTTTTCCTGTGTGGAACACAAATTCTGCATCTCACACAACTTTTGTGTGCTGATGGTATTAAATACCATCAGTTGTGTGGTGTCTGTCTGTATGGGGGTAGCAGCTGCAAGCTTTGCGGCTTCGTCTGCTCGGCTGTTACCAACGGATACTGGGTCTTGGCTATATGTATGTGCTTTACATTTGATAACAGCCACTCTGTCTGGTTCCTGTATCGCTGTTAGAAGCCTTTTTATATAAGCTGCATGCGCTATCGGTGTACCAGCTGCCGTCATGAAATTTCTGAGGCGCCATAGGGCTCCGAAATCATGTACTACCCCGAAGGCGTATCTAGAATCGGTGTAGATATTGGCTGACTTACCCTTAGCCAATTCACATGCTCTGGTTAGGGCGACCAGTTCAGCAACTTGGGCTGAGTGAGGTGGGCCTAGCGGTTCCGCTTCTATGGTGTCTTGGTCATTTACGACTGCGTATCCAGTACACAAGTCTCCCGAGTCTGACTGTCTATGACAACTACCGTCAGTGTAGAACGTGAGTTCTGCATCTTCCAGTGGATTGTCACTGATGTCAGGCCTTGCGGTAAAATTTTGGGTCAAATATTCCATACAATCATGTGTATCTTCCTTTGTATTAAATCCTCCTTCCCCATCACTCTCACCTTCCACCCTTTGTGTCTGACCAGGCACACCTGGGAGAAATGTTGCAGGATTTAATGCGCTGCATCTCCTTATGGTGATGTTTACTGGGGCCATTAATGCCAATTCCCATCTTGTAAACCTTGCTGATGAGACGTGTCTGGTTTGGGCAGAATTCAATAAGGCAGATACCGCATGTGGTGTATGGATTGTGAGGTTGTGGCCTAGCACGACATCTTCGCTTTTTGTCACTAGCAATGCTATCGCCGCAACGCTACGCAAGCATGTGGGGAGGGATCGCGCTACCGTATCTAGCTGAGCGCTGTAGTATGCAACTGGCCTGCTGGCATCACCGTGTTTTTGGGTTAGTACACCTGCTGCGCAACCAGCACTTTCTGTTCCGTATAGTTCAAAGGGTTTCCCATAGTCTGGCATACCTAGTGCTGGTGCCTGCGTTAGGCACTGTTTGAGTCTCTCAAATGCTGTTTCGGATTCGTCTGTATGCGAAATCCGATCAGGTTTGTTTGAAGAGACCATTTCCTGCAAAGGTAACGCCAATATGGAAAACCCTGGGATCCAATTACGGCAATACCCACACATTCCTAAAAACGTTCTGATCTGTTGCTGGGTTTGTGGTAGGGTCATGTCTCTAATGGCTTGGATTCTATCAGCGGTCAGGTGTCTCAGTCCTTGTGTTAGACAGTGTCCCAAATATTTTACCTTAGTTTGGCATAATTGCAACTTGTCTTTGGAAACCTTATGTCCTGTGTCTGAAAGATGAAACAGGAGCTGTTTCGTATCCTTCAGGGAAGCTTCCAGCGAATCTGAACACAGCAGTAAATCATCCACATACTGTATCAATACTGATTCACTCTCCGGTTGGAAAGACTGTAAACAATCATGCAAAGCCTGAGAAAATATACTTGGACTATCTATGAAACCTTGGGGTAACCGAGTCCACGTGTATTGGACTCCTCTGTATGTGAATGCAAACAAATATTGGCTGTCAGGGTGCAGAGGTACCGAAAAGAAAGCGGAGCAGAGGTCAATAACAGTGAAAAATTTGGCAGTGGGAGGAATTTGCATTAGGATGACAGCTGGATTTGGCACTACGGGGAACTGACTCTCAACTATTTTGTTAATCCCCCTTAGATCCTGCACTAGTCTGTAACCCCTCCCCCCACTCTTTTTAACAGGGAAGATGGGACTATTGGCTGTGCTGGACGTTCTTACCAGAATGCCCTGTTGTAGCAAGCGCTCTATTACTGGGAAAACTCCTAACTCCACCTCTGGCTTCAGAGGATACTGTGGGATTTTTGGAGCTATCCTACCATCTTTTACTTGTACAACTACTGGAGCTACGTTTGCCATTAATCCAGTGTCCTGTCCATCTTTTGTCCAAAGTGACTCTGGTATCTGAGATGTCATCTCTTCTATTTGGGATGGATTCCTATTTGTCATAATGGTGTGTGACATTAATTTTGATGGGGAGTCTAACATGTCTCGTACTTCCTGAGCGTGATTCTCAGGAATGTCCAAGAATACACCTTCAGGAGTACAATAAATGACGCAACCCATTTTACATAGTAGGTCTCTACCCAGGAGATTTGTCGGTGCCGATGCAGCCAGCAAAAAGGAATGCTTGGTATGCAAGGGTCCTATTGTAATCTCGGCTGGTTTGCTAACAGGGTAGTGCTGGACTACTCCTGTTACTCCCATGGCTGGAATCGTCCTACCAGTGGTTCTCATGCCCACTGTTGAATTTATCACTGACTTGGCCGCCCCTGTGTCTACAAGAAAGTTTAAAGTTTTACCAGCTACATTGATTGCAATCTCTGGTTCACTTCCAAGACTGGCAATCAATTTAACTGGCTGCAGATTACAGGTATGGCCACACCCCTATTGGGTATGCTGACCTCCCTGAATCCCGTTGGCAGCAACTACTTGTGGGGGAGTTAGCTGGGAACTACCAGAGGCATGCCAGTCTCTGTTCGGGGGATATCTTTTTGTTTCTCCTGTATGTGGCTCAAAACTCCGCCTCTGTGGACCCTGCTCCCAATGTCGTGTGTCGTGTCGTTGTCTAGGGGGTTGAAAAGATCTTTGTACACCCTTTGTTCTACAGTCTCGTGCATAGTGTCCCTGTTTGTTACAAGAAAAACATGTTATTACACTTGACTTACCCACAGGATTCGGTGGTACATACGCAGGCTGCCTTGTGGTCAGCGCCTGTATACTTACTGACATCAACTTATCACTTTGCGACTCCCTGTGTCTAGTGATGTTTCTGTCGTGATCAATAGCAGCCTCTCTCAATGTGGACACCGACAGACCTCGCCAACATGGTTGCGTGGTCTGAACCCTAGTCTTTAATGTTTCCTTTAAACCATCCATCAGTACAGATACTGCTACGTCTTGATGGTTTGGGTTGGTCCTAATGTCTTCTATTCCAGTGTACTTTGCCATTTCTAATAGTGCCCGGTGGAAATATTCTGCTGCCGTTTCGGACTCTTTTTGTTTAATGGAGAATATCTTGTTCCATTTAACTACGGCTGGGAAATACTCCTTTAGCTGTAAATTTATCCTTTTTACGTTATCCTTGTTGTACACGTCTGTAAGCGGTACATATTTATCTAGTCCACAATCAGCTAAGAATTGAACTGAGTCGACATTGGAAGGTAAACAAGCTCTTAGCAGTATCTGCCAATCCTTGTTGTTGGGTTCTACAGTGTTACCTAGATCCCTGATGTATTTTTGGCTAGCAACTAAGTCTTTCCTGGGGTCAGGAAATTCGGACACTATTGTTCTTAATTCCATTCGGGAAAATGGAGTGTACATGGCAATGTTCCTTATGGGAGTGGCTCCTGATACATCTGTTTTCCCATTGGGAACTGCTATTACTCTAACAGGGTTAACTCTAACAACCTCATTCTGTGTAGATTCTACAACTTGTGGTGAAATTGTTTCGGTATAATGCATGGTGCCGTACTTACCCGTTGACACGACCTCACCTATCCCTCCGCTAGGGGCCTTCACTAGTCTCGTGAGTGGTGCAGTTCCTACTGTGGTTTCTGATATGGTGGCCGCTAGAGAGAGTGCTGAAATTGTTGCCGAATCGTCTTCTTGATCACACTCCTGAGGAAAGTTCAAAACAGGGTACAACTTGCACGGGTTAATACTTGCATGAGTTACTTGGTTGACATCATTAACATTTACAGGGTTACTAAGTGTTTGTGTTTTACAACCCAGTGCGTTTCTCTCCGTAATCAACTTCTCTCCTGCTATGTATGGTGGTGGCGGGGCTGTGGCAATCAGTTTCCTGACTGCCCCAGATCCCGCCGCCAGAGCCAAACCTCTCTGTATCTCACCTTCCTGTTGCCACAACTGTAAATAATCATAATGCTGAATTCGTCTCTTTGTTGATTTTATGAGACATATCCTCCTCCTTAAATTTTGTAACACTTCTGGACTGAAGCTACCTATTCTTGGGAATTTCTCCCTGTCTTGTACAGTCATTCTCTCCCATTCATCACATAAAACCTCTGTGTGACTTCCGTATTTTTCACACATGATGTACCTTGCCGACCCGACTGGTCGGTTCTCTGAATCAACCCGAACCGAGGTTGATCGCCCCCTACCTGAACAATTGGCCCCCATAATCTGCAGGTGTTGCTTACTACTCCTTTGATCTTATCACGGTCTTCAGCGAACCCTTACAGCAAACCAAATTATTCAAAATAGGCCGGCGGTGGCGGTTTACCAAGTACCCCACTCACTCGCCCACCTCGACCAATACGACCTGATCACACCGATATGGTGCTGGCGTACTCGATACAGGGCCCTACCAAAAAACCTTCTGTTTACTGGAACATACGAGGGTTACCCGAAGGACACTTACTCTTTCCAGTAAAGGTAGGGTTGTTAGATAGTTCCTGAGTGACCAGCGAACTTCCCTTTAAAAATAAAAAATTACACAAATCACGTCAGAATGTACAACTAGCGTTTATGACCTTTGTACGCAAAAAGATACTAGTCAGGTTTACTAATGCACACAATGACGTGCGGTACAATCGTTCAGTACATAAGCACTACTTGTTATGTACTGAGAGATCAATGGAATCGAAAATTGCGGCTGCGAATTCCTTCAGCCAGAGCTTCCAATGGCCTATATGGGTTTTAGCACCAACCCCCGGGGTTGTGCTTCTTACCTTTATAGCGGACTTCTTTGTCTCCTTATGACCTCCTGGTCTTGTTCTTGTGACCTCCTGGTCTTGTTACCTTGTGGTCCGCTATACTCTAATGCTCAAATATTATTTAACCAAGGATGCCTCCCTAGCCACCGTATATGTCACTTATACGTATGTCCTTTACGAGTACCCGATTTCTTTTTGGTTCAACCTCTAAGTTATATAAACTTATGTATACAAAAACACACTCACTCAACACATGTACACTTTCGTTTCTATATCTATTTCTGCGCAGAAATTTTCTTTAGCCCAGCTGTGTTACCAATTAGGAGCAGGATCTGTTAAACTAAGTTTCAAATTTTCCAAAAATAGATTTGCGTTATTTACCGCGTCGCGTTATCTACCGCTGTGCGTTACTTATCGCCTTTGCGTTACTTGAGCTACGTGGGCGTAACCGGACGCTACGTTGCGTAATGAACGCTGCGTGCGTCGGCCTTTGGATTGCGTACGCTAGTCTTTGTTAGAGACACGTGTACGCAAAACAAAGATCCACCGTAACACAATATACTTTTATCAATGTAAACGATCCCTGATCATCTACCGCGTACCCCACTGGCTTTGCCTTATCTCCCAGGCAAACCTGTGTGTTTGTCTACACTTTTAACTATTACCTCTATTCTTAAACTATGAAATAACAGCAAGTCTCTTTTAGCACTTTTCTTTCAACTATAAAACTGGCAAACAGGATAGTGATATACGAAAAATGAAATACACAGATGGAAAAGAAATGCAGATATATATATGTATGCGTGCGTATATACGCAAGACAGAAGAAAAATAAACAGTTTAAAAAAAAAAAAAAAAAAAAAACACAAGCGTTTTGTTCTTACCTCCGGTTCCCGGATTCCTTCAGCACTCTTTATCTAAGCGAAGCAGACGCTTATCCCGTCAGCACTGCGAGACAACCTCCCACCCTTTGCTGGGGGATAATGTCTGCTGATCTACCTAGTGCAGATATGAGAAGGAGAGGACGAGTCCCCAATTGACAATGCTAAATTCTTTTGTCGTATAAACAACCCTTTATGAAGTCTAAGAACACTGTACGCTGTTTACTTAAGAAGTACCGTAAGGGTACGCTAGTTGCGTAACGATCGCTCAGCCGTAGGCGAGACGCTCAAGCGTCACGTTCGCTCACGGCCCAGAGATCACAGGACAGCACGTTATTGGCTATGACTAGAGTAATGATTCGCTATGGCGTAGCGGACGCTCGAGACCACGAGGAGATCACCAGCGGCGCAGACGCTCACAACGCTATACCTTTATGTCTAAACCTTTTATCAATGAAATACACAGAATACCTTAATGTGAATACAGGGTGTGAGTGCAACCTTGTGTAACCTGACTAATTACAAAGCTGCTTGAGCGTCACCGACGCTCAAGTGAACACTTAAAACTATAGGAAATACACAGATACTGGTTTAGGGTCCAAAGCCTATTAACTGTATTATATCTAATATACTTGTAAAAGAGAATAACAATACAAGTGATACACTACAATATAACAGATACTTCCTAACCAAAATACGATACTATCTAATACAATACAATACTAGTCTAGGGGAGATGTGAGAGAAAAGAGAAGAGAGAGAGAGAGAGAGAGATAAATGGAGAGAGATGAGAGAAATTTGCTCACAGTAAGACAATGATTACGGAGAGAAACTTACGCACAAAGGGTATGATCGCATGCGCCTCGATATCCAGCTCCCGATTATCAGCAAGAAAACCGTTGATGAGAGTGAAGTTGGATATGGTCGGCCTGCCTATTTATGCCCCACACACAATGCAATCTCATAGTCCCTACAATCCCACTGTCCATTGGACGAAGGAATTCGGCCCTGCATCATAACAAAAGGTCATAGGTTGATTCATACAGGTGGGCTGTGACGATTTCCAACAGCTCAGGTGGGTGGGAAACTGGGTTTCCCGCCGCATACCTGAGTATGAGTAAATAATAGAAATGGACATAAACTTCTTATGTCCATAACTATCCGCACGAGCGATTAATACGCTCCAAACCAACACCGGAATATTGTTAATTAAATACTCTTCCGATGGGTACCAAACACTGCTGTATGACTCCTGTTAGACCCTTCGTACAATACAAAGAGGGATTCCTCCGTTCAGGGACATTCTATATTAACCAAACTTTCAGAAACTATCAAAGGGATCATGATCTATAAACTACGTTAATTGTGGAAATATGTAACGATTGGGTCGCACGCTACGACTACATACTCTTTACCGTAAATACGCATACCGATGCGAGCGGGTGCACGCATCAGCGGGTATGCGCTATCACGGGAAAGCGCACGCATGCGCAGCGCGGACCAGCGTGAGGTGCAAATATGGCAGCGTGCATAGGGATATTTTTCTGACTTTGACACCCGGCAGACTTGTCATACAATATGCTCGATATTCAGTCTCTAGCAGTCTGTTGCAAATCTTTTCTCCCCCTATATTCATCGTATTATTGTTTGCCTCCTATCAAATTTGGTGATGGGTAATAGGTGTAAAATAAGATTTTACTTACCGATAAATCTATTTCTCATAGTCCGTAGTGGATGCTGGGGACTCCGTCAGGACCATGGGGAATAGCGGCTCCGCAGGAGACAGGGCACAAAAGCAAGCTTTTAGGATCACATGGTGTGTACTGGCTCCTCCCCCTATGACCCTCCTCCAAGCCTCAGTTAGGTACTGTGCCCGGACAAGCGTACACAATAAGGAAGGATCTTGAATCCCGGGTAAGACTCATACCAGCCACACCAATCACACCGTACAACTTGTGATCTGAACCCAGTTAACAGTATGATAACAAAGAAGTAGCCTCTAAAAAAAAGATGGCTCACAACAATAATAACCCGATTTTTGTAACAATAACTATGTACAAGTAATGCAGACAATCCGCACTTGGGATGGGCGCCCAGCATCCACTACGGACTATGAGAAATAGATTTATCGGTAAGTAAAATCTTATTTTCTCTAACGTCCTAGTGGATGCTGGGGACTCCGTCAGGACCATGGGGATTATACCAAAGCTCCCAAACGGGCGGGAGAGTGCGGATGACTCTGCAGCACCGAATGAGAGAACTCCAGGTCCTCCTCAGCCAGGGTATCAAATTTGTAAAATTTTACAAACGTGTTCCCCCCTGACCACGTAGCTGCTCGGCAAAGTTGTAAAGCCGAGACCCCTCGGGCAGCCGCCCAAGATGAGCCCACCTTCCTTGTGGAATGGGCATTTACAGATTTTGGCTGTGGCAGGCCTGCCACAGAATGTGCAAGCTGAATTGTACTACAAATCCAACGAGCAATAGTCTGCTTAGAAGCAGGAGCACCCAGCTTTTTGGGTGCATACAATATAAACAGCAAGTCAGACTTTCTGACTCCAGCCGTCCTGGAATTATATATATATATATATATATATATATATATATTTTCAGGGCCCTGACAACGTCTAGCAACTTGGAGTCCTCCAAGTCCCTAGTAGCCGCAGGCACCACAATAGGTTGTTTCAGGTGAAACGCTGACACCACCTTAGGAAGACACTGGGGACGAGTCCGCAGTTCTGCCCTGTCCGAATGGAAAATCAAATATGGGCTTTTGTAAGACAAAGCCGCCAATTCTAACACTCGCCTGGCCGAGGCCAGGGCCAACAGCATGGTCACTTTCCATGTGAGATATTTCAAATCCACAGATTTGAGCGGTTCAAACCAATATGATTTGAGGAATCCCAACACTACGTTGAGATCCCACGGTGCCACTGGAGGCACAAAAGGGGCTGTATATGCAATACTCCCTTGACAAATGTCTGGACTTCAGGAACTGAAGCCAATTCTTTCTGGAAGAAAATCTACAGGGCCGAAACTTGAACCTTAATGGACCCCAATTTGAGGCTCATAGACACTCCTGTTTGCAGGAAGTGCAGAAATCGACCTAGTTGAAATTTCTTCGTGGGGCCTTCCTGGCCTCACCCACGCAACATATTTTCACCACATGTGGTGATAACGTTGTGCGGTCACCTCCTTCCTGGCTTTGACCAGGGTAGGTATGACCTCTTCCGGAATGCCTTTTCCCTTAGGATCCGGCGTTCAACCGCCATGCCGTCAAACGCAGCCGCGGTAAGTCTTGGAACAGACATGGTACTTGCTGAAGCAAGTCCCTTCTTAGCTCCCGAGGCCATTAGTCCTCTGTGAGCATCTCTTGAAATTCCGGGTACCAAGTCCCTCTTGGCCAATCCGGAGCCACGAGTATAGTTCTTACTCCTCTACGTCTTATAATTCTCAATACCTTGGTTATGAGAAGCAGAGGAGGGAACACATACACCGACTGTTACACCCGCGGTGTTACCAGGACATCCACAGCTATCGCCTGAAGGTCTCGTGACCTGGCGCAATACCTGTCCCGTTTTTTGTTCGGGCGGGATGCCCTCATGTCCACCTTTGGTCTTTCCCAACGGTTCACAATCATGCGGAAAACTTCCCGATGAAGTTCCCACTCTCCCGGGTGGAGGTCGTGCCTGCTGAGGAAGTCTGCTTCCCAGTCGTCCACTCCCGGAATGAACACTGCTGACAGTGCTATCACATGATTTTCCGCCTAGCGAAAAATCCTTGCAGTTTTGCCACTGCCCTCCTGCTTCTTGTGCCGCCCTTTCTGTTTACGTGGGCGACTGCCGTGATGTTATCCCACTGGATCAATACCGGCTGACCTTGAAGCAGGGGTCTTGCTAAGTTTAGAGCATTATAAATTTGCTCTTAGCTCCAGTATATTTATGTGGAGAGAATTCTCCAGACTTGATCACACTCCCTGGAAATTTTTTCCCTGTGTGACTGCTCTCCAGCCTCTCAGGCTGGCCTCCGTGGTCACCAGCACCCAATCCTGAATGCCGAATCTGCGGCCCTCTAGAAGATGAGCACTCTGTAATCACCACAGGAGAGACACCCTTGTCCTTGGATATAGGGTTATCCGCTGATGCATCTGAAGATGCGATCCGGACCATTTGTCCAGCAGATCCCACTGAAGAGTTCTTGCGTGAAATCTGCCGAATGGAATCGCTTCGTAATAAGCCACCATTTTTACCAGGACTCTTGTGCAATGATGCACTGACACTTTTCCTGGTTTTTAGGAGGATCCCGATTAGCTCGGATAACTCCCTGGCTTTCTCCTCTGGGAGAAACACCTTTTTCTGGACTGTGTCCAGAATCATCCCTAGGACCAGCAGACGTGTCGTCGGAACAACTGCGGTTTTGGAATATTTAGAATCCACCCGTGTTGTCGTAGAACTACTTGAGATAGTGCTACTCCGACCTCCAACTGTTCTCTGGACCTTGTTCTTATCAGGAAGTCGTCCATTTTCTTTGAAGACGAATCCTCATTTCGGTCATTACCTTGGTAAGGACCCGGGGTGCCTTGGACAATCCAACGGCATCGTCTGAAACTGATAGTGACAGTTCTGTACCACGAACCTGAGGTACCCTCGGTGAGAAAGGCAAATTTTTGGGACATGGAGGTAAGCATCCCTGATGTCCCGGGACACCATATAGTCCCCTTCCTCCCGGTTCGCTATCACTGCTCTGAGTGACTCCATCTGGATTTGAACTTTTGTAAGTGTTCAAATATTTCAGATTTAGAATAGGTCTCACCTAGCCTTCTGGCTTCAGTACCACCATATAGTGTGGAATAATACCCCTTTCCTTGTTGTAGGAGGGGTACTTTGATTATCACCTGCTGGGAATACAGCTTGTGAATTGTTTTCAATACTGCCTCCCTGTCGGAGGGAGACATTGGTACAGCAGACTACAGGAACCTGCGAGGGGGAAACGTCTCGACATTCCAATCTGTACCCCTTGGATACTACTTGTAGGATCCAGGGGTCCTGTACGGTCCCAGCGTCATGCTGAGAACTTGGTAGAAGCGTTTGAGGGCTTCTGTTCCTGGGAATGGGCTGCCTGCTGCAGTCTTCTTCCCTTTCCTCTATCCCTGGGCAGATATGACTCTTATAGGGACGAAAGGACTGAGGCTGAAAAGACGGTGTCTTTTTCTGCAGAGATGTGACTTAAGGTAAAAAACGGTGGATTTTCCAGCAGTTGCCGTGACCACCAGGTCCCATGGACCGACCCCAAATAACTCCTCTCCTTTATACGGCAATACATCTTTGTGCCGTTTGGAATCTGCATCACCTGACCACTGTCGTGTCCATAAACATCTTCTTGCAGATATGGACATCGCATTTACTCTTGATGCCAGAGTGCAAATATCCCTCTGCGCATCTCGCATATATAGAAATGCATCCTTTAAATGCTCTATAGTCAATAAAATACTGTCCCTGTCAAGGGTATCAATATTTTTAGTCAGGGAATCCGACCAAGCCACCTCAGCTCTGCACATCCAGGCTGAGGCGATCGCTGGTCGCAGTATAACACCAGCATGTGTATGTATACTTTTTAGGATATTTTCCAGCCTCCTATCAGCTGGCTCCTTAAGTACGGCCCTATCTGTAGATGGTACCGCCACTTGTTCTGATAAGCATGTGAGCGCCTTATCCACCCTAAGGGGTGTTTCCCAACGCGCCCTAACTTCTGGCGGGAAAGGGTATACCGCCAATAATTTTCTATCGGGGGAAACCCACGCATCATCACACACTTCATTTAATTTATCTGATTCAGGAAAAACTACAGGTAGTTTTTTCACATCCCACATAATACCCTTTTTTGTGGTACTTGTAGTATCAGAAATATGTAACACCTCCTTCATTGCCCTTAACGTGTGGCCCTAAAGGAAAATACGTTTGTTTCTTCACCGTCGACACTGAAATCAGTGTCCGTGTCTGGGTCTGTGTCGACCGACTGAGGTAAATGGGCGTTTTACAGCCCCTGACAGTGTTTGAGACGCCTGGGCAGGTACTAATTTGTTCGCCGGCCGTCTCATGTCGTCAACCGGCTTGCAGCGTGTTGACATTATCACGTAATTCCATAAATAAGCCATCCATTCCGGTGTCGACTCCCTAGAGAGTGACATCACCATTACAGGCAATTTGCTCCGCCTCCTCACCAACATTTTCCTCATACATGTCGACACACACGTACCGACATACAGCACACACATAGGGAATGCTCTGATAGAGGACAGGACCCACTAGCCCTTTGGGGAGACAGAGGGAGAGTTTGCCAGCACACACCAAAACGCTATAATTATATAGGGACAACCTTTATATAAGTGTTCCTCCCTTATAGCATTTAATATATATTCATATCGCCAAATCAGTGCCCCCCCTCTCTGTTTTAACCCTGTTTCTGTAGTGCAGTGCAGGGGAGAGCATGGGAGCCTTCCCACCAGCATTTCTGTGAGGGAAAATGGCGCTGTGTGCTGAGGAGAATAGGCCCCGCCCCCTTTTCGGCGGGCTTCTTCTCCGGAGTTTGTGATATCTGGCAGGGGTTAAATACATCCATATAGCCTCAAGGGCTATATGTGATGTATTTTTCGCCATACAGGTATTATACATTGCTGCCCAGGGCGCCCCCCCCCCCGCGCCCTGCACCCTCCGTGACCGCTGTGTGAAGTGTGCTGACAACAATGGCGCACAGCTGCAGTGCTGTGCGCTACCTGATGAAGACTGAAAGTCTTCTGCCGCCTGGTTCCGGACCTCTTCAATCTTCAGCATCTGCAAGGGGGGTCGGCGGCGCGGCTCCGGGACGAACCCCAGGGCGAGACCTGTGTTCCGACTCCCTCTGGAGCTAATGGTGTCCAGTAGCCTAAGAAGCCAATCCATCCTGCACGCAGGTGAGTTCACTTCTCTCCCCTAAGTCCCTCGATGCAGTGAGCCTGTTGCCAGCAGGACTCACTGAAAATAAAGAACCTAAAAACTTTTTCTAAGCAACTCTTTAAGAGAGCCACCTAGATTGCACCCTGCTCGGACGGGCACAAAAACCTAACTGAGGCTTGGAGGAGGGTCATAGGGGGAGGAGCCAGTACACACCATGTGATCCTAAAAGCTTGCTTTTGTGCCCTGTCTCCTGCGGAGCCGCTATTCCCCATGGTCCTGACGGAGTCCCCAGCATCCACTAGGACGTTAGAGAAAATATATATTTAAAACACTTAGTCCTTGGAGCACTACATGTACCAGCAAGTCTGAGTGCCCAAAGTGGCTGTTGGAAGAGCAACTTAGAAAGGAAATGGGGAGCCCCATTCATAGCTGCACTTTTTGCAGGCCCAACCCTCAGGAGAACCCAGCCCTTGTGCTAACAGGTCTATGGCTGGTTGTAACCATAGAGGAAGGGCTCCACACTGTGCGTCTCCCCTTCAGCATTCCACTAGTCTGGACAAACCTAGTGATGGTTACCCTAAAATCAGAGCCGAGGCGTAACTAGGGTTTTTGGAGCCCAGGGCAAGATGGAAAATGGTGCCAATCAGGAGCCGGTCCGCAAGCTCTGATTGGCTAACGCCACCGGAGACCGAACACGGCAGCACTGCTAGTGCTGGCAGCGGCGGTGAGGGGAGGGAGAGACGCTGCGCTCTCCTCCCTTCACATTTCGGCGTGACGGGGGCGAGTGGGGCATGATGCCCTTGCCGGCGGCAGCGCCCCCCTCTCCTGGGCCTGCCAAGGCACCCAGGGCACGTGCCCCACTCGCCCTACCCTAGTTACGCCTCTGAATCAGAGTGTGCCCCATGTCATTTGTTCCCCCCTGATTTTGGGGTAACATCACTGGACGGAAGCGCTAGTACTGGTTAAGAATTGGAGAGTTCCCCATGCAATTATTTTAATTATTTATTTCCATATTCTACACCAGAAGTAGCCGGACAGTGTCGGAAGGTGACATCAACATAGGTCAGAAACTTGTTCACTTTCCCATACACTTTATCCAGTTTCCCAGTGTTTGTGTAAAGGATCCCTCACTCTCTCCAACTGTGCTCCTGTGACCGTATCCTAAAGCAAAGGTTACAGACAACACTATCCCCTGATTAGCAATAACTGACTGTCCATTGAGGCTGAGAACAAAACAGTATGTAACAGCAATAGATAAATAGTAAATACAAACTGTTTGACAAATGTGTATTGCTATAAACTCAATACTTGAATGAAAGCGTAGCATCCCACATCACAACCTGTATTTGGCCCACTGGCAGCAGGACAGGTGAAGGTGTGCCCAACCAGGATCCAAGGCCAGAAATACAGTAATAGTCCCACAATTCACCAGGCCTTACTACTGGGGTACAAGGGCGCGTGCAACACATTTCATTAGGGTTAGCACCCAGGGAAATCTAGACAGCGATACTCTGCAAGTAAGGGTGTCTAGCGTTAATTTGATATCAACATTCCCCTTCTTTCATCTTCGTGTCCTCCTATCATATCCCCCAATTTATCCCCAGTTACCTATGACCATATTATACTACTCAATAGTGATCCCAATTCATTGTATGCCAAATAGAAATGGATGTATTTTATATAGTGCACATACAACCTACTGCCCTGCTCCGTCCTCATCCCGTCCCCTGGGCGTAATGAAGGTGAGACCGCCGCTCTGCTGCTACATCTTAGGAGTCATTGAGTGACCTGCTCACTGGAAAGGTCTCATCAGACTGCCGGTGGCACCAGTCATTTTGCGGACAGGCAGGGAGCTGACGTTCCACAGCATGGTATACCTGGGTACGGTTTATATGTGCACATCTTTACTGGGATGAGGACTGTGACATTGAAACCAGACCTTTGATGTTGCTAAAATAGGTACAATTTATGCTTTTTTTTTTATACCAATCAACCCAACATTACTTTCCCAGCATAGACTTTGGTTTGATAGTTACCCCTTTGCCAATGGGTTACGGTTGTTAGGTCGACACTCATTAGGTCGACCACTGAAGGTAGACAATGCCACAAGGTCAACATGGCCGTTAGGTTGACATTTACCAAGTCGGCTGGTCAAAAGGTCAACATGAGTTTTTAATTTTTTTCTCTTTTTTTGGATTTTTTCATACTTAACGATCCACGTGGACAACGATTGGAACGGTAATCTGTGCCGAGCAAAGCGAGGCACCTTGCCCGAAGCGGTGAGCGAAGCGAGCCATGCGAGGGGACACGGTGCACTAATTTGGGTTCCCCGTCACTTTACGGAGAAAATTACACCAAAAACAGTCAAAAACCTCATGTCGACCTACTGGCAATGTCGACCTTCAGTGGTCGACCTAATGAGTGTTGACCTAAGTTGGGTCGACCCAATGACCCATACCCTTGCCAACACTGCATCTGATGATTCTCTGCCAAGAAGGTTCTAAAATAATCTGCAAGGTTGGACGGGATCCCAGCCTACAGGCTCAGACGCCGCAATCCTGACCGCTGCCCCGTATTCCCACTCAGGTGGTGGGTCCACGCCACCACCCAAGTGGGAATATAACCTGTGGCGAGCAAAGTTAGTCACCGGGCCTGAAGCATGGTGAGCAGACTCGCTGCCTCGCAGCTGGGATTCCAGCTGACGGGATGCCGCTGTCGGTATAGTGACAGCCGGCATCCCATCGGCCGGTCTCCTGTATGGACAATGGATGGATTATGCTGCAGCATTGTAAACGTGACCTTAATGAACACAAATAGGTGATTGTCTTATGTAACAAACTTGCTAGTCATAATAAAAGTGAATAAAACGTTCCTGTTACAGACTAGCGATGTGCTTGTAGACGTCAGTGCCCAACAATGCAGCTGTGCTCACACACAGAGAGCTGGCCAACAATTTGGTCATTTAAGACCAATTTGCAATGTGTGTAGTCGACGAATTACAAGGAAGATTTTATTATAAACCATACAAAGAATCCTCACTGAGACTTGATACGGCCAAACGTGGCGATACAAACAGGCCATTGTTTGGAAAGTCCCACAAAGAGACGGATGATGTCAGGACATTTATTACAAAACAAGATTTACTTGAAACAGAATTTTATAATGGTTAGTTCATTTTTGTTTCCTGTCAGGATATCACAGTCCATAGAGATATTTATAGACTAGATAGAGGGATTGGAATAATCACAGTGCCTGAGGCAGGGCTCCATTACAGCGAGAAGCGCGTTCTACAGACACAAGCACTTTCTTTCATTTCTATTTTTTTATTTACTTTAATTTTATGATTTATGATCAATATTCTAATTGACTTTATGGTTTTTAAATATGGATTTTTTTTGCACTGTTATATATGTATATAAAGTACAAGAGAATCCCCTATGTGACCAACACACAGTCTATGAAAGCATATCATCTCATCAATCTGCACTGCGGAGTTCACTAGCTTCTGTGAAACAACAAGGCCCAGCATGTCCTGCTATTAAGGGGGGTACACACGGAGAGATCCGTGCTTAAAATCTAAGCAATCTTGCTAGATTGCTTAGATTTTAAGCACGGATCTGCAGTGTGTATGCCCCCCAGCGATAGCGATGCGCGGCCCCGCACATCGCTATCGCCGGTGCTAGATTGAGCCTGCATGCAGGCTCAATCTAGCGGGTCGCTCACTTCACCGTTGTGTGAAGTGAGCGGCCCCCCGTCGGCTTTCCCCCTCGCTCAGCACATCGCGCTGTGCTGAGCGGGGTGAGAGATGTGTGCTGAGCGGTCTGTGTTAAGATCGCTCAGCACACATCTCTCCCGTGAGTACCCCCCTTAAGTCTAGGCATGCTATACAGCAACTTGTGACTCCATAACAGATTAAGGGGGACATTTACTAAGCAGTGATAAGAGCGGAGAAGTGAGCCATTGGAGAAGTGCCACTGACAACCAATCAGCACTGAAGTAACATCTCTAATTTGCATACTATAAAATTATACAGAGCTGCTGATTGGTTGATGGGTCAACTTCTCCACTGGCTCACTTCTCCGCTCTTATCACTGCTTAGTAAATGTCCCCCTAAGTCAAGTCTGGCTCATTATCACACTCACTAATGAAGAGCAAATTTTATCACAAATGTGATACAGTGGAGAGAGATAAAGTACCAACCAATAAGCTCTTAACTGCCATGTTACAGGCTAAGTGTTAAAAACGAGTTAGGAGCTGGTTGGTTGGTTGGTTGGTAGTTTATCACTCTCCACTTTTTCACTTTTCAAGGCTTTATACATCCGGCCCTCGGGCTCATACAGTAGTTACGGTCAATGTCATTAGGCTGTTTATTCCGTGAGAAGGATATATCCAAGTGGTAACCACGTGGGTGCCAGCCCAGTCTTGCTCCTGGTAAGTGTAGCATCTACAGCAGGCATGTCCAAACTGCGGCCCTCCAGCTGCTGTAAAACGACATATCCCAGCATGCCCTGACACAGTTTTGCTGTCAGAGAATGCTAAATCTGTGTCAGGGCATGCTGGGATGTGTAGTTTCTCAACAGCTGGAGGGCCGCAGTTTGGACATGCCTGATCTACAGTATAGCTGGGTAGAATGGCGCCCTCTAGGTGTGAGTAAAGGGTACAAACATATGGGTACATTTGTACCAGAAAACTGCTGACAAAATGTTATTCTAAAATGTATCTGTTTAGTGAAAATAGGCAGAGCATATCGCTGTCCGTACCAAAAACAACTGGCATAGTAAATTATATAGAAATTTTCATTTTAGTAATTTTATTTTCTCTGACGTCCTAAGTGGATGCTGGGGACTCCGTCAGGACCATGGGGAATAGCGGCTCCGCAGGAGACAGGGCACAAAAGTAAAAGCTTTAGGATCAGGTGGTGTGCACTGGCTCCTCCCCCTATGACCCTCCTCCAAGCCTCAGTTAGATTTTTGTGCCCGGCCGAGAAGGGTGCAATCTAGGTGGCTCTCCTAAAGAGCTGCTTAGAGTAAAAGTTTTGTTAGGTTTTTATTTTTATTTTCAGTGAGTCCTGCTGGCAACAGGCTCACTGCATCGAGGGACTTAGGGGAGAGAAGTGAACTCACCTGCGTGCAGGATGGATTGGCTTCTTAGGCTACTGGACACCATTAGCTCCAGAGGGAGTCGGAACACAGGTCTCACCCTGGGGTTCGTCCCGGAGCCGCGCCGCCGACCCCCTTGCAGATGCCGAAAAGTGAAGAGGTCCAGAAACCGGCGGCAGAAGACTTTTCAGTCTTCATAAGGTAGCGCACAGCACTGCAGCTGTGCGCCATTGTTGTCAGCACACTTCATAGCAGCGGTCACTGAGGGTGCAGGGCGCTGGGGGGGGCGCCCTGGGCAGCAATGATAGTACCTTATTCTGGCTAAAAATACATCACATATAGCCCCTGGGGGCTATATGGATGTATTTAACCCCTGCCAGGTCTCAGAAAAACGGGAGAAGAAGCCCGCCGAAAAGGGGGCGGGGCCTATTCTCCTCAGCACACAGCGCCATTTTCCCTCACAGAAATGCTGGTGGGAAGGCTCCCAGGCTCTCCCCTGCACTGCACTACAGAAACAGGGTTAAAACAGAGAGGGGGGGCACTTATTTGGCGATATGACTATATATATTAAAATGCTATAAGGGAAAAACACTTATATAAAGGTTGTCCCTGTATAATTATAGCGTTTTTGGTGTGTGCTGGCAAACTCTCCCTCTGTCTCCCCAAAGGGCTAGTGGGGTCCTGTCCTCTATCAGAACATTCCCTGTGTGTGTGCTGTGTGTCGGTACGTGTGTGTCGACATGTATGAGGACGATGTTGGTGAGGAGGCGGAGTAATTGCCTGTAATGGTGATGTCACTCTCTAGGGAGTCGACACCGGAATGGATGGCTTATTTAAGGAATTACGTGATAATGTCAACACGCTGCAAGGTCGGTTGACGACATGAGACGGCCGGCAAACCAATTAGTACCTGTCCAGGCGTCTCAAACACCGTCAGGGGCGTTAAAACGTCCTTTTACCTCAGTCGGTCGACACAGACACGGACACTGACTCCAGTGTCGACGGTGAAGAAACAAACGTATTTTCCTTTAGGGCCACACGTTACTTGTTAAGGGCAATGAAGGAGATGTTACATATTTCTGATACTACAAGTACCACAAAAAAGGGTATTATGTGGAGTGTGAAAAAACTACATGTGGTTTTTCCTGAATCAGATAAATTAAATGAAGTGTGTGATGATGCGTGGGTTTCCCCCGATAGAAAATTATTGGCGTTATACCCTTTCCCGCCAGAAGTTATGGCGCGTTGGGAAACACCCCTTAGGGTGGATAAGGCGCTCACACGCTTATCAAAACAAGTGGCGTTACCGTCTCCAGATACGGCCGCCCTCATGGAGCCAACTGATAGGAGGCTGGAAAATATCCTAAAAAGTATATACACACATACTGGTGTTATACTGCGACCAGCGATCGCCTCAGCCTGGATGGGCAGCGCTGGGGTGGCTTGGTCGGATTCCCTGACTGGAAATATTGATACCCTTGACAGGGACAGTATTTTATTGACTATAGAGCATTTAAAGGATGCATTTCTATATATGCGAGATGCACAGAGGGATATTTGCACTCTGGCATCAAGAGTAAGTGCGATGTCCATATCTGCCAGAAGATGTTTATGGACACGACAGTGGTCAGGTGATGCAGATTCCAAACGGCACATGGAAGTATTGCCGTATAAAGGGGAGGAGTTATTTGGGGTCGGTCCATCGGACCTGGTGGCCACGGCAACAGCTGGAAAATCCACCTTTTTTACCCCAAGTCACATCTCAGCAGAAAAAGACATCGTCTTTTCAGCCTCAGTCCTTTCGTCCCCATAAGGGCAAGCGGGCAAAAGGCCAGTCATATCTGCCCAGGGATAGAGGTAAGGGAAGAAGACTGCAGCAGGCAGCCCATTCCCAGGAACAGAAGCCTTCCACCGCTTCTGCCAAGTCCTCAGCATGACGCTGGGGCCGTACAAACAGGTGCGGTGGGGGGTCGTCTCAAGAGTTTCAGCACGCAGTGGGCTCACTCGCAAGTGGACCCCTGGATCCTACAAGTAGTATCCCAGGGGTACAGATTGGAAATTCGAGACGTCTCCCCCTCGCAGGTTCCTGAAGTTTGCTTTACCAACGTCTCCCTCCGACAGGGAGGCAGTATTGGAAACAATTCACAAGCTGTATTCCCAGCAGGTGATAATCAAAGTACCCCTCCTACAACAAGGAAAGGGGTATTATTCCACACTATATTGTGGTACTGAAGCCAGACGGCTCGGTGAGACCTATTCTAAATCTGAAATATTTCAACACTTACATACAAAGGTTCAAATCAAGATGGAGTCACTCAGAGCAGTGATAGCGAACCAGGAAGAAGGGGACTGTATGGTGTCCCTGGACATCAAGGATGCTTACCTCCATGTCCCAATTTGCCCTTCTCACCAAGGGTACCTCAGGTTCGTGGTACAAAACTGTCACTATCAGTTTCAGACGCTGCCGTTTGGATTGTCCACGGCACCCCGGGTCTTTACCAAGGTAATGGCCGAAATGATGATTCTTCTTCAAAGAAAAGGCGTCTTAATTATCCCTTACTTGGACGATCTCCTGATAAGGGCAAGGTCCAGAGAACAGTTGGAGGTCGGAGTAGCACTATCTCAAGTAGTTCTACGACAGCACGGGTGGATTCTAAATATTCCAAAATCGCAGCTGTCTCCGACGACACGTCTGCTGTTCCTAGGGATGATTCTGGACACAGTCCAGAAAAAGGTGTTTCTCCCGGAGGAGAAAGCCAGGGAGTTATCCGAGCTAGTCAGGAACCTCCTAAAACCAGGAAAAGTGTCAGTGCATCATTGCACAAGGGTCCTGGGAAAAATGGTGGCTTCTTACGAAGCGATTCCATTCGGCAGATTTCACGCAAGAACTTTTCAGTGGGATCTGCTGGGAAAATGGTCCGGATCGCATCTTCAGATGCATCAGCGGATAACCCTGTCTCCAAGGACAAGGGTGTCTTTTCTGTGGTGGCTGCAGAGTGCTCATCTACTAAAGGGCCACAGATTCGGCATTCAGGACTGGGTCCTGGTGACCACGGATGCCAGCCTGAAAGGCTGGGGAGCAGTCACACAAGGAAAAAATTTCCAGGGAGTGTGATCAAGTCTGGAGACTTCTCTCCACATAAATATACTGGAGCTAAGAGAAATTTACAATGCTCTAAGCTTAGCAAGACCTCTGCTTCAAGGTCAGCCGGTATTGATCCAGTGGGACAACATCACGGCAGTCGCCCACGTAAACAGACAGGGCGGCACAAGAAGCAGGAGGACAATGGCAGAAACTGCAAGGATTCTTCGCTGGGCGGAAAATCATGTGATAGCACTGTCAGCAGTGTTCATTCCGGGAGTGGACAACTGGGAAGCAGACTTCCTCAGCACGACCTCCACCCGGGAGAGTGGGGACTTCATCGGGAAGTCTTCCACATGATTGTGAACCGTTGGGAAAGACCAAAGGTGGACATGATGGCGTCCCGCCTGAACAAAAAACTGGACAGGTATTGCGCCAGGTCAAGAGACCCTCAGGCAATAGCTGTGGACGTTCTGGTAACACCGTGGGTGTACCAGTCGGTGTATGTGTTCCCTCCTCTGCTTCTCATACCTAAGGTACTGAGAATTATAAGACGTAGAGGAGTAAGAACTATACTCGTGGCTCCGGATTGGCCAAGAAGGACTTGGTACCCGGAACTTCAAGAGATGCTCACAGAGGACTCATGGCCTCTGCCGCTAAGAAGGGACTTGCTTCAGCAAGTACCATGTCTGTTCCAAGACTTACCGCGGCTGCGTTTGACGGCATGGCGGTTGAACGCCGGATCCTAAGGGAAAAAGGCATTCCGGAAGAGGTCATTCCTACCCTGGTCAAAGCCAGGAAGGAGGTGACCGCACAACATTATCACCACATGTGGCGAAAATATGTTGCGTGGTGTGAGGCCAGGAAGGCCCCACGAAGAAATTTCAACTCGGTCGATTCCTGCATTTCCTGCAAACAGGAGTGTCTATGGGCCTCAAATTGGGGTCCATTAAGGTTCAAATTTCGGCCCTGTCGATTTTCTTCCAGAAAGAATTGGCTTCAGTTCCTGAAGTCCAGAAGTTTGTCAAGGGAGTACTGCATATACAACCCCCTTTTGTGCCTCCAGTGGCACTGTGGGATCTCAACGTAGTTCTGGGATTCCTCAAATCACATTGGTTTAAACCGCTCAAATCTGTGGATTTGAAAATATCTCACATGGAAAGTGACCATGATGTTGGCCCTGGCCTCGGCCAGGCGAGTGTCAGAATTGGCGGCTTTGTCTCACAAAAGCCCATATCTGATTGTCCATTCGGACAGGGCAGAGCTGCGGACTCGTCCCCAGTTTCTCCCTAAGATGGTGTCAGCGTTTCACCTGAACCAGCTTATTGTGGTACCTGCGGCTACTAGGGACTTGGAGGACTCCAAGTTGCTAGATGTTGTCAGGGCCCTGAAAATAAGATTTTACTTACCGATAAATCTATTTCTCGGAGTCCGTAGTGGATGCTGGGGTTCCTGAAAGGACCATGGGGAATAGCGGCTCCGCAGGAGACAGGGCACAAAAAGTAAAGCTTTTCCAGATCAGGTGGTGTGCACTGGCTCCTCCCCCTATGACCCTCCTCCAGACTCCAGTTAGGTACTGTGCCCGGACGAGCGTACACAATAAGGGAGGATTTTGAATCCCGGGTAAGACTCATACCAGCCACACCAATCACACCGTACAACTTATGATCTAAACCCAGTTAACAGTATGATAACAGCGGAGCCTCTGAAAGATGGCTTCCTTCAACAATAACCCGAATTAGTTAACAATAACTATGTACAATTATTGCAGATAATCCGCACTTGGGATGGGCGCCCAGCATCCACTACGGACTCCGAGAAATAGATTTATCGGTAAGTAAAATCTTATTTTCTCTATCGTCCTAGTGGATGCTGGGGTTCCTGAAAGGACCATGGGGATTATACCAAAGCTCCCAAACGGGCGGGAGAGTGCGGATGACTCTGTAGCACCGAATGAGAGAACTCCAGGTCCTCCTTAGCCAGAGTATCAAATTTGTAAAATTTTACAAACGTGTTCTCCCCTGACCACGTAGCTGCTCGGCAAAGTTGTAATGCCGAGACCCCTCGGGCAGCCGCCCAAGATGAGCCCACCTTCCTTGTGGAGTGGGCCTTTACAGATTTAGGCTGTGGCAGGCCTGCCACAGAATGTGCAAGTTGGATTGTGCTACAGATCCAACGAGCAATCGTCTGCTTAGACGCAGGAGCACCCATCTTGTTGGGTGCATACAATATAAACAACGAGTCAGATTTTCTGACTCCAGCTGTCCTTGCAATATATATTTTTAATGCTCTGACAACGTCCAGTAACTTGGAGTCCTCCAAGTCACTTGTAGCCGCAGGCACTACAATAGGCTGGTTCAGATGAAATGCTGACACCACCTTAGGGAGAAAATGCGGACGAGTCCGCAGTTCTGCCCTGTCCGAATGGAAAATCAGATATGGGCTTTTGTAAGATAAAGCTGCCAGTTCTGACACTCTCCTGGCCGAAGCCAGGGCTAGAAGCATGGTCACTTTCCATGTGAGATATTTCAAATCCACCTTCTTTAGTGGTTCAAACCAATGAGATTTTAGAAAGTCCAAAACCACATTGAGATCCCACGGTGCCACTGGAGGCACCACAGGAGGCTGTATATGTAGCACTCCCTTAACAAAGGTCTGGACTTCAGGGACTGAAGCCAACTCTTTTTGAAAGAAAATCGACAGGGCCGAAATTTGAACCTTAATAGATCCCAATTTGAGACCCATAGACAATCCTGATTGCAGGAAATGTAGGAATCGACCCAGTTGAAATTCCTCCGTCGGAGCACTCCGATCTTCGCACCACGCAACATATTTTCGCCAAATTCGGTGATAATGTTGCACGGTTACTTCCTTCCTTGCTTTAATCAAAGTAGGAATGACTTCTTCCGGCATGCCTTTTTCCTTTAGGATCCGGCGTTCAACCGCCATGCCGTCAAACGCAGCCGCGGTAAGTCTTGAAACAGACAGGGACCCTGCTGAAGCAAGTCCCTCCTTAGAGGTAGAGGCCACGGATCTTCCGTGATCATCTCTTGAAGTTCCGGGTACCAAGTCCTTCTTGGCCAATCCGGAACCACTAGTATCGTCCTTACGCCTCTTTGCCGTATAATTCTCAATACTTTTGGTATGAGAGGCAGAGGAGGAAACACATACACCGACTGGTACACCCAAGGCGTTACCAGCGCGTCCACAGCTATTGCCTGCGGATCTCTTGACCTGGCGCAATACCTGTCCAGTTTTTTGTTGAGGCGAGACGCCATCATGTCCACCATTGGTCTTTCCCAACGGGTTACCAGCAAGTGGAAGACTTCTGGATGAAGTCCCCACTCTCCCGGGTGAAGATCGTGTCTGCTGAGGAAGTCTGCTTCCCAGTTGTCCACTCCCGGGATGAACACTGCTGACAGTGCTATCACATGATTCTCTGCCCAGCGAAGAATCCTTGCCGCTTCTGCCATTGCACTCCTGCTTCTTGTGCCGCCCTGTCTGTTCACATGGGCGACTGCCGTGATGTTGTCCGACTGGATCAACACCGGTTTTCCCTGAAGCAGAGGTTCTGCCTGGCTTAGAGCATTGTATATTGCTCTTAGTTCCAGAATGTTTATGTGAAGAGACGTTTCCAGGCTCGTCCATACTCCCTGGAAGTTTCTTCCTTGTGTGACTGCTCCCCAGCCTCTCAGGCTGGCGTCCGTGGTCACCAGGATCCAATCCTGTATGCCGAATCTGCGGCCCTCCAATAGATGAGCACTCTGCAACCACCACAGAAGAGACACCCTTGTCCTTGGAGACAGGGTTATCCGCAGGTGCATCTGAAGATGCGACCCTGACCATTTGTCCAACAGATCCCTTTGGAAAATTCTTGCGTGGAATCTGCCGAATGGAATTGCTTCGTAAGAAGCCACCATTTTTCCCAGGACTCTTGTGCATTGATGTACAGACACCTTTCCTGGTTTTAGGAGGTTCCTGACAAGCTCGGATAACTCCTTGGCTTTTTCCTCCGGGAGAAAAACCTTTTTCTGAACCGTGTCCAGAATCATCCCTAGGAACAGCAGACGAGTTGTCGGCATTAACTGGGATTTTGGAATATTCAGAATCCACCCGTGCTGTTTTAGCACTTCTTGCGACAGTGCTAATCCCATCTCTAGCTGTTCTCTGGACCTTGCCCTTATTAGGAGATCGTCCAAGTATGGGATAATTAATATGCCTTTTCTTCGAAGAAGAATCATCATCTCGGCCATTACCTTTGTAAAGACCCGAGGTGCCGTGGACAATCCGAACGGCAGCGTCTGAAACTGATAGTGACAGTTTTGTACAACGAACCTGAGGTACCCCTGGTGTGAGGGGTAAATTGGAACGTGGAGATACGCATCCTTGATGTCCAAGGATACCATAAAGTCCCCCTCTTCCAGGTTCGCTATCACTGCTCTGAGTGACTCCATCTTGAACTTGAACTTCTTTATGTACAGGTTCAAGGACTTCAGATTTAGAATAGGCCTTACCGAGCCATCCGGCTTCGGTACCACAAAAAGAGTGGAATAATACCCCTTCCCTTGTTGTAGAAGAGGTACCTTGACTATCACCTGCTGAGAGTACAGCTTGTGAATGGCTTCCAAAACCGTCTCCCTTTCGGAGGGGGACGTTGGTAAAGCAGACTTCAGGAAACGGCGAGGTGGATCTGTCTCTAATTCCAACCTGTACCCCTGAGATATTATCTGCAGGATCCAGGGATCTACCTGCGAGTGAGCCCACTGCGCGCTGTAATTTTTGAGACGACCACCCACCGTCCCCGAGTCCGCTTGAGAAGCCCCAGCGTCATGCTGAGGCTTTTGTAGAAGCCGGGGAAGGCTTCTGTTCCTGGGAAGGAGCTGCCTGTTGCTGTCTCTTCCCTCGACCTCTGCCTCGTGGCAGATATGAATAGCCCTTTGCTCTCTTATTTTTAAAGGAACGAAAGGGCTGCGGTTGAAAAGTCGGTGCCTTTTTCTGTTGGGGAGTGACTTGAGGTAGAAAGGTGGATTTCCCGGCTGTAGCCGTGGCCACCAAATCTGATAGACCGACTCCAAATAACTCCTCCCCTTTATACGGCAAAACTTCCAAATGTCGTTTTGAATCCGCATCGCCTGTCCACTGTCGCGTCCATAAAGCTCTTCTGGCCGAAATGGACATAGCACTTACCCGTGATGCCAGTGTGCAGATATCCCTCTGTGCATCACGCATATAAAGAAATGCATCCTTTATTTGTTCTAACGACAGTAAAATATTGTCCCTGTCCAGGGTATCAATATTTTCAATCAGGGACTCTGACCAAACTACCCCAGCACTGCACATCCAGGCAGTCGCTATAGCTGGTCGTAGTATAACACCTGCATGTGTGTATATACTTTTTTGGATATTTTCCATCCTCCTATCTGATGGATCTTTAAGTGCGGCCGTCTCAGGAGAGGGTAACGCCACTTGTTTAGATAAGCGTGTTAGCGCCTTGTCCACCCTAGGAGGTGTTTCCCAGCGCTCCCTAACCTCTGGCGGGAAAGGGTATAATGCCAATAATTTCTTTGAAATTATCAGCTTTTTATCAGGGGCAACCCACGCTTCATTACACACGTCATTTAATTCTTCTGATTCAGGAAAAACTATAGGTAGTTTTTTCACACCCCACATAATACCCTGTTTAGTGGTACCTGTAGTATCAGCTAAATGTAACGCCTCCTTCATTGCCAAAATCATATAACGTGTGGCCCTACTGGAAAATACGGTTGATTCGTCACCGTCACCACTGGAGTCAGTGCCTGTGTCTGGGTCTGTGTCGACCGACTGAGGCAAAGGGCGTTTCACAGCCCCTGACGGTGTTTGAGTCGCCTGGACAGGTACTAATTGATTGTCCGGCCGTCTCATGTCGTCAAACGACTGCTTTAGCGTGTTGACACTATCCCGTAGTTCCATAAATAAAGGCATCCATTCTGGTGTCGACTCCCTAGGGGGTGACATCCTCATATTTGGCAATTGCTCCGCCTCCACACCAATATCGTCCTCATACATGTCGACACACACGTACCGACACACAGCAGACACACAGGGAATGCTCCTAACGAAGACAGGACCCACTAGCCCTTTGGGGAGACAGAGGGAGAGTTTGCCAGCACACACCAAAAGCGCTATATATATAACAGGGATAGCCTTATAATAAGTGCTCCCTTATAGCTGCTTTATATATATCAAAATATCGCCATAAATTTGCCCCCCCTCTCTGTTTTACCCTGTTTCTGTAGTGCAGTGCAGGGGAGAGACCTGGGAGCCGTCCTGACCAGCGGAGCTGTGAGAGGAAATGGCGCCGTGTGCTGAGGAGATAGGCCCCGCCCCTTTTCCGGCGGGCTCGTCTCCCGCTATTTAGTGAATCCAGGCAGGGGTTAAATATCTCCATATAGCCTCTGGGGGCTATATGTGAGGTATTTTTAGCCTTTATATAGGTTACATTTGCCTCCCAGGGCGCCCCCCCCCAGCGCCCTGCACCCTCAGTGACTGCGTGTGAAGTGTGCTGAGAGGAAAATGGCGCACAGCTGCAGTGCTGTGCGCTACCTTTAGAAGACTGCAGGAGTCTTCAGCCGCCGATTCTGGACCTCTTCTGACTTCAGCATCTGCAAGGGGGCCGGCGGCGCGGCTCCGGTGACCATCCAGGCTGTACCTGTGATCGTCCCTCTGGAGCTGATGTCCAGTAGCCAAGAAGCCAATCCATCCTGCACGCAGGTGAGTTCACTTCTTCTCCCCTCAGTCCCTCGTTGCAGTGATCCTGTTGCCAGCAGGACTCACTGTAAAATAAAAAACCTAAGCTAAACTTTTTCTAAGCAGCTCTTTAGGAGAGCCACCTAGATTGCACCCTTCTCGGCCGGGCACAAAAATCTAACTGGAGTCTGGAGGAGGGTCATAGGGGGAGGAGCCAGTGCACACCACCTGATCTGGAAAAGCTTTACTTTTTGTGCCCTGTCTCCTGCGGAGCCGCTATTCCCCATGGTCCTTTCAGGAACCCCAGCATCCACTAGGACGATAGAGAAAATATAGGTTTCCAGGACGGCTGGAGTCAGGAAAACTGACTTGCTGTTATCCTGTATGCACCCAACAAACTGGGTGCTCTTGCTTCTAAGCAGACGATTGCTAGTTGGATGTGTAGTACAATTCAGCTTGCACATTCTGTGGCAGGCCTGCCACAGCCAAAATATGTAAATGCCCATTCCACAAGGAAGGTGGGCTCATCTTGGGCGGCTGCCCGAGGGGTCTCGGCTTTACAACTTTGCCGAGCTGCTACTTGGTCAGGGGCACACCCTGGCTGAGGAGGACCTGGAGTTCTCTCACTCGGTGCTGCAGAGTCATCCGCACTCTCCCGCCCGTTTGGGAGCTTTGGTATAATCCCCATGGTCCTGACGGAGTCCCCAGCATCCACTTAGGACGTCAGAGAAAATAAGAATTTACTTACCGATAATTCTATTTCTCGTAGTCCGTAGTGGATGCTGGGCGCCCATCCCAAGTGCGGATTGTCTGCAATACTTGTACATAGTTATTGTTACAAAAATCGGGTTATTATTGTTGTGAGCCATCTTTTCAGAGGCTCCGCTGTTATCATGCTGTTAACTGGGTTCAGATCACAGGTTGTACAGTGTGATTGGTGTGGCTGGTATGAGTCTTACCCGGGATTCAAAATCCTTCCTTATTGTGTACGCTCGTCCGGGCACAGTATCCTAACTGAGGCTTGGAGGAGGGTCATAGGGGGAGGAGCCAGTGCACACCACCTGATCCTAAAGCTTTTACTTTTGTGCCCTGTCTCCTGCGGAGCCGCTATTCCCCATGGTCCTGACGGAGTCCCCAGCATCCACTACGGACTACGAGAAATAGAATTATCGGTAAGTAAATTCTTATTTTACAGACAGACAAACACAGCATTTTCAGGCCACATTCATTTATTTTTCTTGTGCTATGAACTAAGGCCAAATGTTAAAACTATGACTTAATAACCTAACAAACCTGATACCCACTGGTCCGCCAAGGCCATTTGGAGTCCAGTATCATTAACACCAGTTGTGATGATAATGCAGTAGACATAACATCTTAACCACTGAGCCATCTGATCCTCCCATAACAATACAAGTTATCAGTTACTCAGCAAACCACATATCACAGTAACTATCTGACAGCCCTACTATTATATAGATGAGCGACATGACAAATGCTGTAATATGGCATGGTGATTAGCTTCCTGGAGGATTAAATGGATACTCCTGACCTGCCAATTTCCACATTCCTGGTCCAGAACTACCTTTCTTCTCCGCTCAGCTTTAAGCTATACTATTTTTGTCCTAGAAACTTGAATGAGCTGTTCATAGCCCGGCCACTTGTCAGAGGCACAGCAGCCCCACAGGAAACAGAAATCTAAGCCGCATTTACTCGCTCTTATTTGCAGTCTGGGGGCCAGAATTAATATCCGAATGCTACTGCAGAGCTAGGATGACCGTCTGCAATAAATCACTGCCACATTGTGTACAGATGAAAAGAACTTCAGGCATCTACCCCAAAGGAAACCTCTTCTATTCATGTACGGCCGAGATGAGCAGTTCCAGTTTTCATATGCTCTATTTCCAGCATAAAACCTGCACAGTAAAAAGAAAGTGGAAAGAAATCTTCAGACACTGGAAGCACATTTCTGGCATGTTATCTGCAGACCAGCTTCTAAATGTACAAAATACAATTTACCATCACACTTTCCACCCTCTTTTCTCTGCGAAAAGTCACAGCTGGCCACAACTGGTGAGAAAGAGGGGAAAGAATGTGAGCTGGACTGGGTAACCACAGGAACGGCGCAGTTTAAGTTTTCTGGCCTTCACGGTAACAGACAATGTGCTAGTGGGTGTGGGAGCGCACCAATGTACAGTACTTATCGTTTATTTATAATCTCCATTTACTAAATTCAAGATATTTGAAAGTGTTTCTTCCCTGTTAAAAAATCTTGGACAAATTCAGGGTGTTACCGTGGCCATAAATATACTGTAGGTGGTAATCGCAACACTAGGTACTAAATGTTTCATTTTTTCTAAATGGTAGATTCTTAATTGTCCTACTCAACCCCAACCAATTTGTAAAAAGATTGTGTAAAAGCCTACTTCCTGATCGTGTGGTCAATGTAATAGAGAAGAGGGAACCCATAGAATAGGTACAATAAAAATAATTCTCATTAGCATACCTGTCACCTGTCCTGATTTGCTGGTTGTCCCACTGGCAGACATGTGTGCCCTCCAGTAGCACTGAAGTTTGAAGTTGAGGGGAGGTGACAAAAGGGGGCAGCTAAACTCTCAACAGGTGCTAGAGGTACTTCACAAGTGGAAGACACGCCCCTGTATGTGTAGGCACACCCCCACTGCAATATGGCCACTATCCAATGATGATGCATCTATGCCACGTCCCAGTTCCTGGGACAAACCAGTTAGGGAGTATGCAATAGTCTTTGTTGGACAATAAATAGAGACAACCATTTGCAATAATGTATTTCTGCAAAATACGAATGAAGGGCATTCAATACAGTGCAACATGCAATATCTGGCTGCATACATCACCCCATAGTATGTTAGACAATCCTCACCCCTTATATACCATCAGCAGTAACCGCTATTATTAAGCATTTTAATTTGTGTTTGTATGAGTAACAAACTGCAGATTGTGGAACAATTTGTGTGCAGTAAGATCTGTAGTGTGTGTGTGTGTGTGTGTGTGTGTGTGTGTGTGTGTCCTTTCAGATGTGCAGAAACACAATTTTAACACAGATTTTTATATTTAATTTTTTTAATGAAAGTTAATTTCTTTGTTTCCGAATGACCCTGAACTCACAGTATCAAAAGCATTACATTTTGGTTGTGGCATTTCATAAATTTAACTGTATGTACAAAAGTTTCAATTGAGCTGCTTGAGAATGTTAATATAAAAAAAAAAAACACAATTGTCTACCTCATCACTCCCATAACGTGGGAGCAGCCATTTTGCAATGTGAGCAGATATTCCTGATAATGCAGACAATTTACCAGGAGCTGGTACCTTGTGCCTCTGTGGAGGTCACTAGTCCATACTGAATTGATTAAATCAATATTGGTTCAGCCCATACAAAATGGCTGCCTTCACTTTTTCTAGGCAACCGGTACATTATAAAGCACATTACTTCATAATACTAAGTTTCATATGTTATTGCACATAGTTTTACACAGACCCAGACATATTTCATTTGTTTTTCTCTTTGAAATATGCGACAGCTGAATTTGAAGAGAAAAAAAATGATGGCACGAGACAATACATGGCTTGTGTACACAGTTTTTGCGGACCACAGACATTTTATAATTGTTCCACACTAAGAACAAGGATCCATTTACATCATACTGTAAAAACAGGACACTTCAAGGAGATGCAATTTGGTCTTAATGTGATTTTTCAAGCATATAAGACAAAAAGGAAATGTATTAAAGCATGTCCGTTTCTAGCATATAACGGAGGGGCCGGATCGTATGCATGTTACCTGTAGAAAGCAGCGATGGGGATGGGATTTCCTCCTTTATGTAGTACAAATGGCTCTTTGGTTTGCACCAATAATGAAATACCTATATAGTGGCTCCTAAATGCATTGGGAGACACTAAGGGGTGGGTGAGGTGGGGAGTATCCAGTTGCCCGGAGTAGTAATTATATCGCTCAAAGCTATCCTATTAGCCCCAATGCGGCGGTGGGCTCTCCCCCCTACCCACCCCATTTTCCGCTTAGTACATCCCGCCCATGGTGCGGTAGTGGTCAGGTACTCCAAAACGGAGAGCCTACAAATTCTTTTATTCCCACCATTATTTTCATTACAAATTGCCACATGTTCTGGGTTACTCCTCCTTCAGCAGTTTACCAGCAACCTGAGGCTCTGAACAGAAAAGGGTCTTCAATAAATACAACGTAGAGAACTTCATGTAGGCTGTGGCCCAGTGGTAGAGTGATGGGATAAACGAGGAATCAGTCAGACTGAATGAGCGGATGGGGTTCTCTTACATACGCACACTTGTGATAAGTGACGCATGTAGTGTCTCCTACAACAGGCTATGGGACAAACAGTGAGGCACGAGTTACCCCACACCCCCTTAAGGAGAGATGTATCAAACCTGAGAGAGAGATATAGTGGACAAGCTGCCCATAACAACCAATTACCTTCGAGAAAGATAAAGTGGACAAGCTAGCCCAAAACAAGCAATTACCTTCGAGCTATCATTTACCAAGCACAGTCTACACTAGGGGTGTGCAACCTTGTGGAACTCTAGTTGCTGTGGAACTACAAATCACAGAATGCCATGCCACAGTTTTAGCATGCCCTAAGAGCAAATCTATGACACGTCATGTTGGGATGTGTAGTGCCACAGATTGCCTACACTAATTGTCTATAAAATTATTGTTTGCAATGGTTGATGTCTCCACTTTCTTCATACATATCTCCCTTCAAGTTTTAGCCGTATTGTGTAAAGTGTAATGCTTTGTGAATAGGGGATGAACACTCAGTACACAATGACGCTCCTCATACATGGATCTGTAGTAGTGGTTAGACACTGATCTGTAGCATTTGCTTGGCACTGCTGAGGGGTTATGTAATATTGGCACTTATTATTCTAAAATACTTATTCTTGTACAGATAGTCAGATCATGAATGCTTAGTGCAGGAATATCCCCATAGAATATGTCCAAACAGTACTGTGAACCTCAAATGCTCTGCAATCACAAACATATATAGGGACGTTTACAAATACTCTGCTGCAAAGAGCTTTACATTCTGGGACAGTATATTCAGTGGGGAACTCAGGTGTCAGACAGCTGACCATCAGAGAGAGCAGGGTACAATACAAATACACATATTCTCTATAGCTTTGTAGATGTACACTTTCAACCGTACTATGAATCCAAAGAATTCTGAATGGGGAATATTAAGCACCAATGCTGTAGTTGCATTTTTCAGAATTCCAAAAATGAACATTACTAGTGATTTGAAAAACCTCTGCAACTGAATGTCAGAATGTTATACAGTTAACAGATAACTCTTCAATGCTGCACAGTCTCCATAGCTGATGGGGATGCAGTCAGTTTACCTCCAATCAAAATCCCGACGTTCAAAATCCCGACACCAATTGACCGATGGTCAAAATCACGACATGGACAAAATACCGACATTTAAAATACCGACAAGGTCAAAATACCGACATGTAAAATGCCGACAGGTCAAAATACCGACATGAGTTTTTCATGATTTTTTTCATTGAAACCGACTTGTTCATACTTTACCATCCCAGTGGACCTGGAGGGGGAATATAGTAGTGTGCTGAGCGTAGCGAGGCACCGTGCCCGAAGCATGGCAAGCGCAGCGAGTCATGCGAGGGGACGCGGTACACTTTATATGGTGTCCATGTTGACTTATGTCGACATACACACAAAAAACAACAAGAAAACGTGTGTCGGCATTTTGACCTGTCGGCATTTTACATGTCGGTATTTTGACCTTGTCGGTATTTTAAATGTCGGTATTTTGTCCATGTCGGTATTTTGACCTTGTCGGGATTTTGACCATCGGTCAATTGGTGTCGGGATTTTGAACGTCGGGATTTTGATTGGAGGTATTTCATACCGATCCCAGCTGATGTGTGTATATGTTTTACTAGGTTCAAGTCTATACATGTTTTGGCTTAACTCTTCCCTATACTACCACAGCACAATTAGGAGGACTATATGTCACCAGTGAGTGTCCAGACTTTTCCACTAGCGTAGCACGAGTCGCAGCCGTGTCGCCTGACACGGCTGCGACCCGTGTTACAGCCCCCTGCAGACAGCTCTCACCAACCCGGCAATTGCCGGGTTGGTGACGTGCTAGTGACGCGGCAGGGGCGGATCTGGGAGATCACATGATCTCCCAGCGCCGCCCTACCTATGCACTGTGAACGCTAGACAGCTAGCCGGGTTGAACATGTGTTCAACCCGGCTAGCTACCAGGGTAGGATTCCCGGATCATTTGAGTCGGGAATTTGCCGGGGGACCCGTTTCCACTAGGGAAAAACACGGGTAAATGCGCACCCCCGCACATTTACCCGTGTTTAAAAAAGATAGTGGAAAAGGGGTATTACATGGCACCGACAGTACAGAAGCAACCAATCAGATTTACTTTTGTTTGCAAGTCTGAGCCGCACTAGGTTGAAAAAAGCATGGAGTGTAGTCTATGCTATCTTCATTGTTGACGGCAGTATTTTATGGGTTTGAACCAATATTTACAAAAATGGAGCCTATTAACTAATTGTATCCCTCTTGCTTCTGTATGGTCACCAGTTCCTATGTAAATGGTAGCTGCATGCTTGGTTTAGGCTACAAGATATCAGACACCCCTGTAAGTAGACAGTTGGTGCACATTAAAAGCCAAATTCCCTCTGTGCATCCCTAGTTTTGCATAACCTGACAAGGAAATATATGGCACCCCTTTTTGACATTATCAATGCATATTCAGTGCGTATTCATCACTAATAGAGGAGTCTACAAATCTAACCAATGCTTAGACGCCTTTAGAAAGGTACCTTCAAATGGTTGCATCCAAATACTTCTTATTGTAAATGCAGTGGTTTCTCTCCATACGTAGTAATATTATTATTTCAATACGCATCTACACATTCATATGCACCACATAAAGAACCACGGCAAAACACCGGCAGAGAAATTCCAGTTAGCAGACCTCTGTCTAGAGAAGTTCTAGATCTGTCTGCGAGCAGTGGCTTCAAAAGGACAAAATAAATCTGAAAAATCTCCAAGAAAGAAGTCTGTGAATCAATACAAACACACAAATGGAGAACACATTGTTGGCTTAATGATATGCAGGAGGGGGATAAAAATATAGAAAAAAAAATAAGTTTTAAAGTGACTTTTCAGAAGGTGTAGGACCAGAAACCTTGGGCAAATATTATATGCCGGTCTATAGGTTTGCACTTCATTTTCCTTGTGCTGTGCACTACAATCACGTCTTTAGGTTCCACGTTTCTGCATCACTAGCAACCTTTCCACCAAAGGCAATAAGATGCCGGAGAGGCGGTATGGCAGAGATATTAATCCGTGCAAGCTTTGGGCTGTGTAAACAGGTCAATCCCTTTTTCTAAAAAGTCTAAAAAGTTTAAAGGGACAATCCATCCTTGCTGGTTAAAGCAAACATATGAGGTTCTTCCCCTCTTCTATTTCCTCCTGCACTTTGTCACTAGAGGTGGCGATCTCGGCCTGTGCGGAGAAGACGGCACAGATGAAGGTGAGGACGGTGCCTCCGATGGCTGTATAGAAAGCCCAACCCAGGGAACACTCTCCAAGCTTGTACGCAGAGGCATAATGTCCACAGTATGTCAGGACCTTCTGGGATCCCCATCCAGCAGGGTAAAGAATTAAGCCGAGTATAAGAAAAAGACCTAAAAAAAAAAAAAAGAGAAAATAAATTAAGAAGACTGTACCACCATAAACATTGTAAGGATATTATAGAGACACTTTCCATTCTGTGTAACCTGTTGGAACTGCTGGTCTGCCAATGTTTTCTAAAGACCTGTGGGCCTTATTCAGGTTTGTTAGCAAACCACAAGGGACAGATGTATTAAGCCTGGAGAAGGGATAAAGAAGTGATAAGTGGAAGGTGATAATGCACCAGCCAATCAGCTCCTGTCATTTTTCAAATCCATAATGATTGGCTGGTACGTTATCACCTTCCACTTATCACTGCTTTTTTATTACTATCATCATCATCCTCTTTTATTTATACGGTGCCACAAGGGGTCTGCAGCCCCCATTACACAGTACATAATCAAATGAGCAAACAAGAAAACAGCACTTACAGTTCAAGACAATATAGGACAGGTATGAAAAACCCGGGTGTTAGGTGCTATCAAAGAGAGTATGGAGTATAAGACAGTGTAAGTAAGAAAAGGAAAGGCACATGAGGAAAGAAGCCCCTGCTCTTGCGAGCTTACAATCTAAAAGGTGAAGGGCTGACAGACTGGGGTGACACAGAAGGGGTATCACTTCTTTATCCCTTCTCCAGGTTAATACATCTGCCCCCCAAAAAGCACACTAATGGACAAAACCATGTTGCACTGCAGGGGGGCAGATGTAACATGTGCAGAGAGAGTTAGATTTGGGTGGGGTGTGTTCAAACCAATATCTAAATTGCAGGTTAAAAATTAAGCACAGTGTTTACCCTGCACAGAAACAATATAACCCACCCAAATCTAACTCTCTCTGCACATGTTATATCTTCCCCACATGCAGTGCCGCATGGTTCTGCCCATTAGTGTGCTTTTTTGATTTGCTAACAAACCTGAATAACCCCCCATGACTGCAATAGTACTGGCTGCACAATAAAGTAATTGATAGTACAGGATCCAGTGGTCAGGATATAGATGCCAGAATCCCGACAGCCAACAATGCGGACAGTCGGAATCCCGGATAACAGGGGCTATTCCCACTCGTGGGTGTCCATGACATCCATAGAGTGGGAATATAACCTGTGGCCACTGAGCCCGCAGCATGGCGAACCCGCAAGGGGCTTGATAGCGCTAGCCTCGCTGCCGGCATTCTGGCGTCGGTATGCTGACTGCTGGGATCCCATACCCAACGCGATAGAACAAACGTGTTCATTAGTTTGTGATAAATGACAAAGTTCATTAATGCTTTCTGCACAAAAACTATAATAACTAGAACATTCAATGTACATTTGGTCTATTGATAACACAGAGCTGTAACTTTTTGTTAGTTTGTTCAGAGGCTTTTATAAAGTAATAAGACGTTTGCAGGAATTTCTGATGATAGGTTCCGGATGTTTTACACCCATTGGGCTTTAGGTAAGTTTCCTGACATCTCACTTTTACGGACAATCTTAGTGGGGGGTGGGATGGAGACCAACAAGTCAGCTGTCACGCTGACACATACTTGGCTTCCCTCCGTGTAATGTACTTTGCTGTTACTATGACTCTGCTATAGTGTCCGCCATGTAGTGTGGGATGCGTGTTTCTGCGTGGCGGAGGATGTGGTATATTATGAAAATATTTGAAAGAACATACAAACAAAACACAATCTGACATCGGATGGAAGCCACATGGCACATTTGTATTCCTTAAGACCTCAGACATATTTGAGCCTTAAAAAAATAACATTAAAAAATCTGATTTTGTAGCCTTCTATGTACAGCCAATACTGTAGATTCCTCTACTAGAAGCATATCCACTACTCTTTCAGTAAAGACGTTCCTCAAATTTTCCTAACCTCTATGATTTTGCCCTCCTATACCCTTGTATACATTGCCATGTTTCCCATTTCTGCCCCAGGCTATGGTACGTAGAGATGTTAGTCTCATCCAGTAACGTTTCTGATCTAGAAATACACTGCTCAAAAAAATAAAGGGAACACTTAAACAACACAATGCAACTCCAAGTCAATCACACTTCTGTGAAATCAAACTGTCCACTTAGGAAGCAACACTGATTAACAATCAATTTCACATGCTGTTGTGCAAATGGAATAGACAACAGGTGGAAATTATAGGCAATTAGCAAGACACCCCCAATAAAGGAGTTGTTCTGCAGGTGGTGGCCAAAGACCACTTCTCAGCTCCTATGCTTTCTGGCTGATGTTTTGGTCACTTTTGAAAGCTGGCGGTGCTTTCACTCTAGTGGTAGCATGAGATGGAGTCTACAACCCACACAAGTGGCTCAGGTAGTGCAACTCATCCAGGATGGCACATCAGTGCGAGCTGTGGCAAGAAGGTTTGCTGTGTCTGTCAGCGTAGTGTCCAGAGCATGGAGGAGCTACCAGGAGACAGGCCAGTACATCAGGAGACGTGGAGGAGGCCGTAGGAGGGCAGCAACCCAGCAGCAGGACCGCTGCCTCCGCCTTTGTGCAAGGAGGAACAGGAGGAGCACTGCCAGAGCCCTGCAAAATGATCTCCAGCAGGCCCGACGTCCACAGGTGGGGGTTGTGCTTACAGCCCAATGTTTGGCATTTGCCAGAGAACACCAAGATTGGCAAATTCGCCACTGGCTCCCTGTGCTCTTCACAGATGAAAGCAGGTTCTCACTGAACACATGTGACAGACGTGACAGAGTCTGGAGACGCCAAGGAGAACGTTCTGCTGCCTGCAACATCCTCCAGCATGACCGGTTTGGCAGTGGGTCAGTAATGGTGTGGGGTGGCATTTCTTTGGGGGGCCGCACAGCCCTCCATGTGCTCGCCAGAGGTAGCCTGACTGCCATTAGGTACCGAGATGAGATCCTCAGACCCCTTGTGAGACCATATGCTGGTGCGGTTGGCCCTGGGTTCCCCCTAATGCAAGACAATGATAGACTTCATGTGGCTGGAGTGTGTCAGCAGTTCCTGCAAGACGAAGGCATTGATGCTATGGACTGGCCCGCCCGTTCCCCAGTCCTGAATCCAATTGAGCACATCTGGGACATCTTGTCTCTCTCCATCCATTGTACCACAGACTGTCCAGGAGTTGGCGGATGCTTTAGTCCAGGTCTGGGAGGAGATCCCTCAGGAGACCATCCGCCACCTCATCAGGAGCATGCCCAGGCGTTGTAGGGAGGTCATACGGGCACGTGGAGGCCACACACTACTGAGCCTCATTTTGACTTGTTTTAAGGACATTACATCAAAGTTGGATCAACCTGTAGTGTGTTTTTCCACTTTAATTTTGAGTGTGACTCCAAATCCAGACCTCCATGGGTTAATATATTTGATTTCCATTGATAATTTTTTGTGTGATTTTGTTGTCAGCACATTCAACTATGTAAAGAACAAAGTATTTAATAAGAATATTTCATTCATTTAGATCTAGGATGTGTTGTTTAAGTGTTCCCTTTATTTTTTTGAGCAGTGTATAAAACTGATCTGTGAGCTGCATGGTGTATAGAGGAATATGTATTTATATAGCAGCCAGAGTGATATGGTCCCAAATGTGCTCTACATAGAATTGCCTAAAGTCATGGACTAGCAGTATGGAAAGGAAACGGTAGGTGGCGCCATTGCACTGTGATGTCTTAAAAATGGCCAGACCTGTATCAGTTGTAATTGGACATCTCATGAGTCCATTTGAACACCGGCTAGGCTGCTCATGGCAAGGCGACTTGAATTATCGGAGTCAGAATGGGGCATGGTACTGGGTGCCCGGCGGATGGGACATTCCTCTTCCGAAGTTGTGCAGGCATTCAACATTCCTCGGTCTATGGTGTCACGTGTGTACCAGGAATACCTCATGGAAGGCATTACCACTCTAATGTGGACAGCGCAGTGGTGCTTAATGATCATGGCCAGCGGCATCTGGGCAAAATTGTCCGTGGAAACAGACAAGTGACACTGGCTAAAGTCACATCCACATTTAATGCAGATGCATATCCAGCAGGTCAGTGTAGCGTTCATTAGCTTCCATGGGATACGGGAACAGAAGACCTACCAAAGTGCTTCTGTTAACATTACGACTCCGGACACAGCGTGTTACCTGGGATCGCAACATCGGTAGCTGGACCCTGGAGGACTGACAACATGTGGCGTGGTCCGATGAGTCACTGTTCCAGTTGTTTCGGGTTGCTGGTAGGGTACGGGTGTGGTGCAGAGCCCATTTGGATCCGGCACCCACAAATGTCAGGGAGCTGTGGGAAGCTATCCAATGGCATGACATCTTTCCAGAGGTCTTCCATCCACTTATGGAATCAATGCCACGTCGAGTTGCTGCACATCGCCAGGCTAGTGAGGGTCCTACACCATACTACGCACCTACACCATGACTTTTGGCACTTCTGTGTATAACTGAATGTAAGAGTGCAGAAACTGGTTTCATTCTAAAATCAGTTGCAATACTGTTACCTTACAAATGGGTACGCAGTAAGCTTGCATGATCAAATTACAGAAAGCACTTTTTAGAGTCTCTGAAATAAGTACATGAAACAGATCTGCTTTCCAGCTGCAAGTTACAATAGGGGGAGTGTTGTATTGGGAGATGAAGACAGAAGTAGGAGGCAAACAGACTGAGCGAGTCCCAGTGTCTGTAGGTATTATAGGAGAACTCGTGATGGCCTTGTCTAGTTCGCCCTGGACACAAATCCGTGTGACATATGCTGGGAGGACATTAGAAAAGTATATTTAAATTTAATAGAATAAATTAATGTCCAGCACTGCATTCCAGTACTCGTTATACCCTGATTCTATACAGGACCAAACAACTTAGGCTTTTATAACTGGTCATTATAAATCTGTTCCTAAATCTTATATACTCTGTTTTACCAGGAGCCCTTTCATATATAGCAGTGGTTTCCAAATGGGATGGGTATGAGCTTTCCAGCAGTAGGGTTACTTACTTATTGCCTAATAGACAATAAGGTGACATTGATTGCTACCCTTTGCGGTTATTACCTCCCTCGGTTGGAGACACTACGGAAGAGTTTATGGAATCAATGTGGTAGTCACCTACCTTTAAGGTACTTGCTGGTCAGTTGACATTCAGAATATCGGTATGTGACATGTTGACATACACAGGGATATTCAATTAGCTGCAGGGATTGCCCCGCGGTTAATTGGTGTCAAAAATCCCTGCGGCACTGGGTAAAGCTATTCAATTCCCAAGCCCAAAAACAGGGAATGCCGCGCGAAAACTTCCCTATGCATGAACCCCCGATTTTGCGGTTTTCTTGTGGACTTTACCACACAGCTCATAAAGCTGCAAAGTTCAGTTCAACATCGGGAATTCACGCATTAGGTAATCCCGCTAATTGAATAGGTTTAACGTGGCAATTAGCCATGGGGTATCCCGCTAATTGAATATCCCCCACAATGTCTATATGGTCATTATGTCAGCATTGTACATGTTGAGTCACAATGTAGACCAGGCATGTCAAACTCATAGTCATCCAGTTGTTGTGAAACTACAAGTTCCAGCATGCTTTACCAGCTGATCAGTGGAAAATATGCTGGCAAAGCATGCTGGGACTTGTAGTTTCACAACAGCTGGAGGGCCACGAGTTTGACATGCCTGATGTAGACAGTACATTTTAGTGCTAGGTTTAGGGTTAAGACTTAAATAATCAAAATAAATGTTCTGTATTGACAGTCTACTGTTAATATAACATATCCCATCCTGCTGGCCAACCCGGAGATGGTGGGAATGATACATGGACAGCATTCTATGGCTACACTTTGCTTTAATTCAGTGCTGGAATAACTGCACCAGTGCAATAAAACCCTTCATTATTGAGGTCATACTGATCTGGACAGCTGGCGCACAACATGGTGACCACCAGAAAACTCAGGCAGCATTTATACCGCTTTTACAGTAAAATGCTGGGTCACACCCGAGAGCTTATACAAACTGGATATGACCCGGCAGAGATCCCTTTCAGAGTGGCATATGGACCCGGCTATCGGTGATGTCACCACACACGTGACCAGTGCCAGAGCTTGGATATGAGATCATCTAGCGACAGTTCTCCCTATGCTGTTAGATGGACCTGGCTTACCCATTTACACTACACCGGGACCAACCCTGCAAGATAGCCGTGTTGTATTCCCGGGTCACTGGACTCGGGTTAACCCTTTTCCACTGAGCCGCTACCGGATACGGCAATAACCCAGGTTTTTAGCGGAAGTGGAAAAGGGGTATTAGACAAGACAGCTTAGAATAAACAAACTATCGTTTAGAAACCTTATTAAATCAGGGTGCTGTGCTATCTGAACCATTTCTACAAATGGGAAGACAACGCTACCTGTTTTCCATTCTTCACTTTGTTGTAATCATTTCTACCCAGCAATCTTTAATAAGATTAATTTAGTCAGATTCAATTGTTTAAAGGATGTGCAAAATTGCATTTCCCGTCACGTTAGACTCCAGAATTCCCCTCACTAAATAGATACATTGTTATTGACCAATTCAATTGATTTTTATTTCTTCATCTGATCACTTTAATATGTGCAATTCTAGTATTTGTCAATACATTAGTCCTATTTCCTCTTAGTAACATTAATGTACTCTCTCTATATTATATATATATATATATACACACACACACATATATATATCTATATCTACATATATATATATCTATATCTACACATATATATATATATATATATATATATATATATATACACACACACAAACACACATACACACACACTGAATCACACACACACACACACACACACATACACACACGACAACAGGCTACCTAATAAAACTGCAAAGAAAAAAAACTATTTAGAGCTAGCACAAATAAATGTACTGAATGTCTGTATAAAAAGCTGCCTAAGCAAATCAGTCTAGTAGGGGGGATTTGTACCAGGGTGGTCTGAACTCGGAGCTGCAAGCTAGACAGTTTTTCAGTATCGCCAATTAGCTCAACTCTGCTTACTCAATTAATTGTGTTATGCCCTGAAAGCATGACCCATTAAAAGCCCTCAAGACTAAGGCCGTGTACCACACAGAGTCCTAATGTCATCACTTCTGTGTTTATTGTGAATACTTGTACATTAAGGAACGGAGCTGACAGACAACTTTCAGTTTGGGGGTAAACACAAGGAGTGACCCCCAACTTTTCTACCATCAAACTGCAACAAAAAATGGAGCATGACAAAAAATGTAGTTAGTAAAGTCCTATACAATGTAATATTACTGACTTGGTATACAAATATACATTAATTTACACCTTAAAATCAAACAAGACATATACACCAAGATTTTGAACGAAAAATACAGACGCCGGAATCCCAACACTGCTCGGAATACAGACACCGGGATCCCAAATGAAGGACTGCCGAGACTGTAGAGAGGTAAGCCTAGGGGGGAGGTTAGGTTTAGGCTGCGGTGAGGGAGGGCTAGGGTTAGGCACAAGCGGGGAGGGTTTTTTTTGTTTTGTAAATCAGATTGGAATTCCCCTGTAAAAGTCAGGCTCCAAATCGGACCCAGCTTGTTTAAAAGTAGACACCAGAATCGATCCAACTCCCTCCATAAAATCCAAATCTGACCCCACCTCAAGGGCGTAGCTACCATAGGTGCAGGCAGTGCAGCTGCTATGGGGCCCAGAGCGGAGAGGGGCCCACCTTCCCTGTCACAGTTACATGTGTTATATACATTTTTTGTCATTGGGTGGTACGTAGGGGTCCTTTCAAACTTTTTCCTTGGGGCCTGCAATATATCTAGGTATGCCCCTGGACCTGCTCATTGTAGTGTGGTATAAAATGATCTGGAGGGCATTTTAATGTTATATATATGAACCGGGGCACTGCAAGGAGACACAATATGAATGGGGAGCACTATATATCATAATGTGAATTGGGGGTACTGTCCCATAATATTTCTGTTGCCAGCCCTGGGTACTGTGCAGCATAATGTGTACTGGCAGCTCTGAAATGTGACATAGGATGAACTTAAGCACTACCATACCTCCCAACTTTTGTGCTAAGTAACACGCACACAAGGTGCACGCCTGAATTTGGGGGCGTGTCCTCGTGGTAAGGGGGAGTGATCTTGCGGAAACCGCGGCAATCGCAAACCACGCCCCTCCATTTCCATTTTTGTCACTGTGGGGGCATGGACAGCGCTCAGTGAGTGCTGGCCATGCCCCCTGTCCCTCAGAGCAGCGAGTGATGGGGGGGGATCTTCCAACTGCAGGACAATGCGAACCACAGGTGGGACAGACCGTGAAAAATGGGACTGTCCCGCCAAAATCGGGACAGTTGGGAGGTATGCACTACTACGATTCATAAAGGAAACTAGGACACTACTATGGGGCATGACATTAAATAAGGCTCTACTATGGTTCAGAGAATGAACTAGGGCACTATTATAGGGCATACAATTAACAACTGCTGCAGAGAAGTGTCTCTCTAGAAGCACTGGGACGGGGGCCCTTCAAAATGTTGCTATGGGGCCCACAAAGTTCTGACTACGCCCCTGACCCACCTACTTCTACTCCCTCATTAAAAATTATCCGAAATCTGCTTCCACCATCCTTTGTTAAAAACCGTGGCCCTCATTCCGAGTTGTTCGCTCGCTTGCTGCTTTTAGCAGCATTGCAAACGCTAGGCCGCCGCCCTCTGGGAGTGTATCTTAGCTTAGCAGAACTGCTAACAAAAGGTTAGCAGTTCTGTTATTAAATATTTCCCTGCAGTTTCTGAGTAGCTCCAGACCTTCTCCTAGATTGCAATCACTGCAGACTGTTTGGTTCCTGGTTTGACGTCACAAACACGCCCTGCGTTTGGCCAGCCACTCCTGCGTTTTCGTCTGGCATGCCTGCGTTTTTTAGCACACTCCCGGAAAAAGCTCAGTTACCACCCAGAAACACCCACTTCCTGTCAATCACTCACCGATCAGCAGAGCGACTGAAAAGCGTTGCACAGCCCTGTGTAAAATTGCATAGTTTTGTGTGAAAGTTGATCGCAATTCTGCTAAAAACGGCAGCGAGCGAACAACTTTGAATGACCCCCCATGACCCAAAAGCTGCAACCTCCTTTTATTAAAAAAATAAATAAATCTTACCTGAAATCTGCAACCCCCTCACTTCTAAATTAAAAATCATAACCAAATTTACAACCAAACTTCCTCATTAAAAAATCAGACCTCAGATCAACTGGCTGAACCATTCAAATTACTCTCTTACCTCGCCGTATCTCCTTATAGCTTCATGCACTCTAAGTGGTGGATAGCTCCAGCCACCCACCAATCACCACTGAATAGCCTAATGCTGCATGTACGTGATAGGAGGCCAGGAGACTGGCAGAAGATGCTAATAGGAGCGGCTAGGGAGTGGCCTTTTTTTGTCTCACAGCTGCCAACCTTATGCAGTCACAGCACTCCTATGGCCACAAAGCACAAAAATGGCAAATGTCCCACTGCGCCTTTCCCTGCTAAGGAATAATGCACCACTACTGTTAATTAGGAGCAAGTAAATAGGATTTTAATACCTACCGGTAAATCCTTTTCTCTTAGTCCGAAGAGGATGCTGGGGACTCTGTAAGGACCATGGGGTATAGACGGGATCCGCAGGAGACATGGGCACACTATAAGACTTTGAATGGGTGAGAACTGGCTCCTCCCTCTATGCCCCTCCTCCAGACCTCAGTTAGAAAACTGTGCCCAGGAAGACGGACATTTAGAGGAAAGAATTTATTGTTTAAACACGGTGAGTGTCATACCAGCTCACACCACGAACATACCGCAGAAGGTGGCATTCAATAGAATACCAGCCAACGGCATGAACAATACACAGCCACAAGCTGAGAGAATATGTAACACAACCTGTGTGTCAACACAACCAATAATAAGACACCGCATGCCATGGCATGAACAATTTCAGCGACAGCCTGACAGAAAAGAAACACCACAAGAGTGTAACCATAACCAATAACTGCAGACAGTACGCACTGGGACGGGCGCCCAGCATCCTCTACGGACTAAGAGAAAAGGATTTACCGTTAGGTATTAAAATCCTATTTTCTCATACGTCCTAGAGGATGCTGGGGACTCCGTAAGGACCATGGGGTTTATACCAAAGCTCCAGACCGGGCGGGAGAGTGCGGACGACTCTGCAGCACCGATTGAGCAAACAAAAGGTCCCCATCAGCCAGGGTGTCAAACTTGTAGAGCATAACAAAAGTGTTTGAACCCGACCAAGTAGCCGCTCGGCAAAGTTGAACCGCCGAGACTCCTCGGCATCCGCCCAAAAAGAGCCCATCTTCCTAGTAGAATGGGTCTCCACTGGCTTCGGTAACGGCAATCCAGCCATAGAACGAGGACTCCGAATCGTATCACCGATCCAGCGTGTAACAGACTGCCTAGACGCAGGCGCCTCAATCATGCTGGGAGCATACCGGACAAACGGAGCCTCTGTTTTCCCAATCGGAGCCAAATTGGCGACCTAAATATTCAAATCCCTGACTACATTGAGAGACTTTGAATCAGCTAATGCCTAAGTAACCACCGGCATCAAAATAGGCTGATTTCTGCGAAACCCAGAAACCACTTTTGGCAGAACTATTATCCGAGTTCTCAATTCCTCTCTATCCACATGGAAGATCAAACAGGGCTCTTGTGAGACAAAGCCGCTACTTCCGACCCCCGCCTTGCGGACGCCGAAGCCAATAGCATGACCACTTTCCAAGAGAGAAATTTGAACACAACCTTTCACAAAGGTTCCAAACAGTGTGACACAAGCAAACGCAACACCACGTCAATGTCCCACTGTGTCAACGGGGGCACAAATGGAGGTTGGATGTGCAGTACTCCTTTCACGAAGGTCCGAACTTCCGGAACGGTTGCCAATTCTTTCTTGAAAGAAAATTTAAAAGGCCAAAACCGCACTTAAATGGAGCCTAACTTTAGGCCTGCACCCACACCAGCTTGCAAAGAATGGAGAAAAACGACCCAGCTGAAAGTCTTCCATAGTAGCCTTCTTGGATTCACACCAAGACACATATTTTCTCCAAACACGGTGGTAAGGCTTTTCCGTTACTTCTTTTCTAGCCTGAAGAAATGTGGCAATGACATCACTGGGAATACCCTTTCTGGCTAGGATATGGCGTTCCACCGCCACGCCGTCAAACGCAGCCTCGGTAAGACTTGATACACGCCCGGATCTTGCTTTAACAGTTCCTCACGTAGAGGAAGGGGCCAATGATCTTCTAGCAGTAAATCTTGAAGAACTGGATACCAAGCACTCCTTGGTTAGACCGGAACAATGAGGATCGCCTGTACCTTTGTTCTTCTTACGTTTATCACCTTCCGAAGAGTGAAAACGGAGGGAACACATAGACCGACTGAAAACACCCAAGGTGTCCTGATGACGTCCCCTGCTATAGCTTGAGTGTCCCCTGACCCGGAACAATATCCCTGAGATCTCTCGTTGAGGTGAGACGCCAACATGTCCACTCAAAGCACTCCTCAAAGACTCGTCACTTCAGTGAAAACTTCTCGATGACGACTGTATTTCTCCCGGATGGAGATCGCGTCTGCAGAGGAATCTATTTCTCCGTCGTTCACATCCGGAACGAAGACTGCTAATATAGCGTTTACCAGTCTTTCCACCCAGCAGAAAACGTTGTCGACTTCTGCCAATGTCGCTTTGCTCCTTGTTCCGCCCTAGAGGCTTACTTACACCACTGCCGTCAAGTCGTCCGACAGAATTAACACGGGCAGATCACGAAGCATATGTTCATTGAAAATAGCTCTTAAGTCAAGAAAACTTATTGCAGACAAGCTTTCCCGCTTGACCTTTTCCTATGGAAATACTTCCCTTGCAAGGACTGCTCCCCAGTCTCGGAGATCTCATGCATGGAAAGCAGGATCACATCCTGGATTCCGAACCTACGTCCCTCTAGGAGGTGAGAACTGAGCAGACACCACAGGAGCGATATCCTGACCATTAGGATTACATTCCGGCGCATGTGCATGTAAGACCCGGACCACATTTCCAACTGGTCCCATGAAAACCACTCTGGCATTTGACCTGCTCACCGAAAAGGCCTCTTAGGCCGCACTCATCTTCTTCATCAACGGAACATATTGATGGATTGTCACTGAAAATCTGATCCGACTCCGGATCCTCATACCTCTGTCCACAGGAACACACAGAGTTTCAACCGTTCCATATCTACTCTGATACCCACCACCGACGTCTGCGTCGTTGGGAACAACAGCCTTCCGCTGTGTTGAAGAATAGTCAGAGAGAAAACAACAATTTGCACCACTTGTGTCTTGACCTCGCCTTAATCAGGAGAATGTCCCAGTACAGAATAACAATGGCTCTTACAATTGAAAGAACACCATCCTACTGCCATCACTCCAGTGAAATGGCAAAGACAATCCTGGAGATCAACCCAGGAAGCTGAACGCGGAGAAAAACGCATTTAACCCCTTTTCTACCCTTACGTGCTGGAGCTCCCATCATAGGTAGAAATCTTTTGGGTTTTTTGTTTTTTTGAACAGCAGGACAAAGTCCTGAACCTGACGCAACTCTGGTATGGCGTCGCGCACTACCTCCCCATCCAGAGGGGAATCGAAGGATCTATTCAAAAAATTAGTGAGGGGAATCATCTGTAAACTCCAGCATGTCCCCTTTTGGATTCCATTATTAACTCACAGATCTAAGGCCATTCTTGGACTGACTGAAGAGTAGTAGACGAGTTCCCACCGAAGTGGGCTCCAGCCAGATAGACCCAGCGACCTGCGGTGGATATGGTAAAACAGAAAACGACATCCTGTTCTGCGAACCTAACAAGGCTGCAGAACTCATACCCATTCACCTTACACAAACTGCACTGAAAGGGAAAAAAGAACAGTATCAAAACGATTAAAATGACTGCATCCCACTACAGAATGCGTCACCAACCGTTGTGAGGGAATCTAACTCACGAAGTTAGACCCACCAGTGGTATCCACCGAGAGTGACTGAACTGAGGCCTCCCCACCCAGCGGTACACCGTCCCAGGGAAACACTCCAGTATCTCTCGGAGTCCGCCTTAGCATTTCTTGCCATGTTATAGAGAAGACTCAATATAAGAAACCTCCCCGCTCTCTTTAGGGTAATACTATCGGATGCTTTTCCGAATATAAACACTCCCCCATGTGCATGTAATGCAAATAACTCCAAAGCATAGAAATAAAATATCACTTAGCTTCCTGTGTACGATCCTTTGTGACAGGGCCCCGTGTCGACCAGGAGTTGACTTTCACCGTATTCTATCCGCAGCGGGAAAAGAATAAACGTTCGGACTCCTTCACGGCCGACCTAGAGCTTTATCAACAGAGCGACCAGCACATGAGAAAGAATACTTTTACTTCAGTAGTCATTATAAATCATAATGTAATACACACATATCGAATATATATATATATATATATATATATATATACACACACACACACACACACACACACACACACACACACACATATACATATACATATATATATATAAAACATACATATAAGTGGATTGTCCGAACCGTAGGGTCCCTAGTGACATTAATGTGTTCTGAATGTGTATGTCCATGTACTGAAAGCCCCGGTTGTGGATCAAACAGGAAACCTTATGGTCGACAGAAAACCTAGTATTCGTCAACAAACCGGGAGTAGTAACCAGGCAAAATAACCATCTGGCGAACCCCGAGAGGTCCGAGGGGAGTATACCTACATAATCTTTAGAACACTCTCCCATATCTGTGCTCGAGCTACAGGCCCAAGGAACCGTACCATACATACACGGGGAATTACCTGCCCTGCATCCAGCGCAGCTATCTCCTGATTCTGCCCTGCATCCTCTCCTCGATCTGTGACTCCGCCCAGATCTGTGACTCCTGCCTGCGCTGTATTAGCACTGCAGCGGTGAAGCTGCCTTCCCCGTGTGCTCTGGCCGGCACGACGCGTACGCGGGCTTAGCAAGCCGCATAGAGCGCCGGTCAGTGGAGGGAACCGCTGCTCAGTGAGTGAGTCACCTTCACTCACTGTACAGCGCGCCGGCGCCCGCCCGCCAGATCCCGGCGGCTCAACCATGATGTGCCTCCTCTGCCCAGCCCTCCTCTCCTGCCTGCCTGCCTGTATGTCTGGCCACACGCCGCGGCTCCCAGCAGCTCCATGATGACAGTCCCCCTCTGCCCGGCCCTCCACTCCCGTGGCTCACACTGACTAGACACAGGTTAGAGGGGTCTGGGGGAAGGGAACATGAGATGACCTGCTGTGGGACACAAATTCAAAGAGCTGCAGGAGGGACAGGGAGCTGGGACCATGCCAGAGAAGATCTCTCTCCCCTCTCTCCCACCCACCCCCCCTTCACTCTCTCACCCCCTCTCTCTCTCTCTCTACCCCCTCTCTCACTCCCCCCCTTCACTCTCTCACCCTCCTCTCTCTCCCCCACCCCCTTCTCTTTTTCTCTCTCCCCTCCTGTGTAATGTAAGGGACGCTACTGTGCGGTGTAACGTGACGGACGCTACTGTGCGGTGTAACGTGACGGACGCTACTGTGCGGTGTAACGTGACGGACGCTACTGTGCAGTGTAATGTGACGGACGCTACTGTGCGGTGTAACGTGACAGACGCTACTGTGCGGTGTAACGTGACGGACGCTACTGTGCGGTGTAACGTGACGGACGCTACTGTGCGGTGTAACGTGACGGACGCTACTGTGCGGTGTAACGTGACGGACGCTACTGTGCGGTGTAACGTGACGGACGCTACTGTGCGGTGTAACGTGACGAACGCTACTGTGCGGTGTAACGTGACGGACGCTACTGTGCGGAGTAACGTGACGGACGCTACTGTGCGGTGTAACGTGACGGACGCTACTGTGCGGTGTAACGTGACGGACGCTACTGTGCGGTGTAACGTGACGGACGCTACTGTGCGGTGTAACGTGACGGACGCTACTGTGCGGTGTAACGTGACGGACGCTACTGTGTGGTGTAACGTGACGGACGCTACTATGCGGTGTAACGTGACGGACGCTACTGTGCGGTGTAATGTGACGGACGCTACTGTGCAGTGTAATGTGATGGACGCTACTGTGCGGTGTAATGTGACTGACGGACGCTACTGTGCGGAGTAATGTGACGGACACTACTGTGCGGTGTAATGTGATGGACGCTACTGTGCGGTGTAATGTGATGGACGCTACTGTGCGGTGTAATGTGACGGACGCTACTGTGACACCCTCCAACATCCACAGCCCACCTCTCCACCACACGCAGCACCTTGAACACCATCCGCAGCCGCTACCAGTGAGTCCCTGAATCAGGGGTGATCAGCTGCACGGAGAGGCACCTCCACCTCACTGCACCCACCCTCTTTTCAAGCCCCTCCATTCCCACACTGAACTTACACCTACATTCTGTACATCGTGCCCTGCAGCCACTGTTCACGCCGTCGCAAGGGGCTACGCCCTCTTCACCATCGCATGCCCTTTTGTTGTGCAATATTTAATCACTAACAAAACTAGGAATGCTGGTAATTCTCCATATAATACAAATATTGAACACCAGAAAGGCGTGCAGGGGTTAAGGGGGCGTAGCCCCTTGCGACGATGTGAAGAGCGCCCGTAGGGCGCGATGAATCACCTAGTATATATATATATATATATATATATATATATATATATATATATATATATATTCACAGGCATAAGGCAGTTACAGCATGTTAAGTTACTCTCAGTAATAACAGTTGGTGCCGACAGGGTCACCCGCATACGACTGTGTCACCCATACAGTGTTCACTATTGACAAGCAAACAACTACCGACCTGCTGACACTGCATCAACTGCATCATGGACCAACAGGCGTCGGCAATGCCGACAGCCATTCCCCTGTTTGTGACAGAGCACTCATGCCTGTCGACATATATCGACTAAAAAGCTATAGTGGGTATTCTGACCAGGGAAACACAGGGTATATGCACAACACACTGTAATAGAAGCCCATTTAACTAACTTAGTGTTATATTGTCTATATACACTAAACACTGTGCCCCCCCCCCCATGTGTTTTCACTGCTATGGCGGGGACATGGAGGAAAATGGTACTGAAAGTGTTGTGAGGGCTAAGCCCCGCCCCTTCTCGGCGTGCTTCAGCCCGCTAGAAAATATTGTTCTTTATGCCAGTGGGGTTCCCTATACAGTGTCCACACACTGTATATTACGTAGCCACCCTTAAAAAAGGTATATATTGCTGCCCAGGGCGCCCCCCCCCCCCCCCTGCACCCTTGTAAGCCGTCGGTGCGGGAGCAATGGCGCGCAGCGCGCTGCATTATGCTGGCGGGGGTATGGGACACGGTGCCCAGGCACCGAAAATGCTTTTTATGCCAGCCGTTTTAAGAGATCAGTAACTTGCTTCCCAGGGCGCTCCCCCCCCCCAGCGCCCTGCACCCTGTGAGTGCCGTTGGTGTGTGGGAGCATGGAGCACAGCGCGACCGCTGCGCTGTACCTCCGTTACCAAAGTCTTCTGCCGTCACTGAAGTCTTCTGTTCTTCACATACTCACCCGGCTTCTTTCTTCTGGCTTCTGTGAGGGGGGTGACGGCGCGGCTCCGGGAACAAGCAGCTAGGCGAACCAAGTGATCGAACCCTCTGGAGCTAATGGTGTCCAGTAGCCTAAGAAGCAGAGCCCTTGAACTAAGAAGAAGTAGGTCTGACTTCTCTCCCCTCACTCCCACGATGCAGGCAGCCTGTAGCCAGCAGGTCTGCCTGAAAATAAAAAAACTAACATAAAGTCTTTTAGAGAAACTCAGTAGAGCTCCCCTAGTGTGTGTCCAGTCACTCCTGGGCACAGAGTCTAACTGAGGTCTGGAGGAGGGGCATAGAGGGAGGAGCCAGTTCACACCCATTCAAAGTCTTATAGTGTGCCCATGTCTCCTGCGGATCCAGTCTATACCCCATGGTCCTTACAGAGTCCCCAGCATCCTCTAGGACGTATGAGAAATTACTTTGCTTGGAGGATTAACAGTATGCAAAATATAATGATGTTCTATTGGGAGATCTCAAAAAACCCCGCACTTCTACCTTGGTAAAATAGTTTTACTAAATATACCCATCACTTTAGAAATTTTCCTGTGGATTACGTATTTAAGGTCCATGAACCAATCGGGAATGATTGCGGTCAGATCAGTATGCTGTGAAAAACAATTAAGGTTCAATTCCAAAAGCAAATTGTGTAAATGTAGAATATTTCCCTAATCTTTTTTATTTTTTTATTTAACTCTTCTCGACTTAAACATAAATAAAATAAAAAAACCTCCTGATCCACTGAAGTGCAAGTACAATTGATAATACTGGAGAAAGATTTGCCCCCGTATAAGGAATAATATTTAACTTGTACTTCACTGGAGATGTGGAACGGAAAGCCACAGTGGAAATCGGCATTAGTTACAGTATTAGAGGTTTATTAGTCACAGAGAACATGTAATTCTCTCCACAACAGCAGATGTGCTCAGGATGACTTCCAGTAATGAAAATGTTCTTTTAAGATGTGACCTTTAGGAAAACACTGATCAACTGGAAGGCTCCAGTTACCTTTCTCCCCGCCATTGTGAGTGGAAGCTCACCAGGCCAGACCGGAAGCATGCAGTTACTCCTTGTTCTACTACCCTTGGTTTGGTGATTTATACATTATTAAAAGCAACAGGTAAATAAATCAATATTCCAAAGCACCATTACAAATATAATACCTGCACCCCTAGGCTAAGACCTCAAAAATGTGTCCCCATTTATCAGCATTGAACATAATATTACTCCTTTTTAGCTGCAGCTCTAACCATACGAGGGGTGTGCAATAAGTTTCCGGATGCACAAAAAGTATTATATTTACAAACAAAGTATTCGCCAGAGGAGTCTGTGCAAAGTTGCATGCGTTCAAACCACTTGGTGAAGCGGCTGGACCAGTCCGAAGCAGGTATGTCTTCTACATGCTGGATGAAGGTCTCCACTGCAGCTTCCAGTGACTCAAAATTAATCCCACTTGATTTGTAGGAACACAAAGTCGTTGCAGGGGGCCAGGTCTGGACTGTACGGCAGAAGACCAAGCTCCTGGATGCGTTCATGGGCCAGAAAATACACCACTTTCCTGGACTTGTGGGCAGGTGCATTGTTATGATGGAGAAGGGCACAACGAGTGAGAGATCTTGGATGGCATCTGGAAATGGCTTCCAGCACTTGCGACAGGCACTGGTTGGCGTACCAGTCCCCAGTGACTGTATGCTGCTCCACATGTGGTACGGTAGCAACATGACCAGTCTTATCCACAAAAACAGCCACCATCTGCTTGGCCACGCTGCGCTCACATCGGAACTTATGTAGCGGCACACCACCAACTGGGGTCCACTGGGCCGACTGTTTGCTCTTAGGGTCAAAACTGTAATTCCAGGATTCATTGCCACTGATGATCTCCCAGAGTTTGAACGACTGCATTCAACCCAGGCTAGCATGTTGCAGCACCAAGTTGATGGAGCACCCAGCGTGTGGTAACCTTGATCAGGCCAAGATTTTCGTGGATCAAATGGAGATATCCTGATGAGATGCCTATCTCCTTCTCTAACTGGGCCAAGGTCACCCTGGTATCCACCTCAACTGTATGGCCCGCCCGGCAGCAATATTGTCCTCGGGACAGCACGGTGTTCCTCATCCTCTTTCATGGACTGACTCTCACACCAAAATTCTGCAAACCACTCAAACAGTGGTTCGGAATGGTGCATCCTCCCCAAAAGCAACTCACATTCTGTCAAAACCCTCCTGTTGTCGCAAGCCACTCTTGTAGTCATAGAAGATCATGGCTCTCAAGTGACCTTTGATGAGCTGCATAACGAGTTTCTGAAGGAAGTGAACATGTTGACTTATTTGGTGTGCAGTGCTGCTTATATGTTTTGTGCCTTGACATTTCACAAGAACTTTAATCAGAGATTACAGTTCACAATCAGACTGTCAGATTGTGTCTACTCTAGCTATACACTGCACATCCGGAAACTTATTGCACACCCCTTGTACATAACGGTTATCTAGGCATGATCAACTACTTATCAAACACGAGTGCAGAAACAAAAGTGGCCATTGTAATTACATTATGTGAACATAACGCATTACTGACTGTAGTGCTCCAAGGCTGCGTAATACACGCTTTGGTGAACGAGATCAACGGATTAATGTCCACGGAAATTATTTTCAATGTTATCAACTATGTAGTGGACATCTGTACAATCTTCATGTGTTGCAGTCAGTGTTAAATTTGACATGGATTTTCAATTTAGTCTTGCTCGCTTACTTAAAATTTAATTTTAGTCTTTTTCTTTTGTTTTGTTTTTTAGTCAAGATTTAGTCATTGGAGCTCAGTTTTCATTTTAGTCTTATTTAGTCAGTGTTTTAGTCATAACTGTTGCAAACAGTTTAAGGATACTGTAATGGATTTTACAAATTGACATTTCTCTAAAATTCACTTAAGGATTTTGCATAGCTTTAACTATGTATTTAGTAATCTATGCTCTTTAGGTTGAGAATGTGTTACACATTGAGTCTAATTTACCAGAGTACTCCCATATATCATATACAAATGAATGCTTTAAGTTTGCTAGAATAAACAAGTGCAATACACAATCCTATTTCCTTCACAAAAGGTCATTTATTTTCTACAAATATCTAAAACGCATAATTGTTCTTTAAAATTTTAAAACCCTACTGTCAGTGTTAATTTTGGCAATGATTTAATATTTAGTTGCTTTTTTTTTTTTTGGCTTTGTTTTTGCCAAGATTTAGTCAGTGAATCTCACTTTTCAATTGAAATAAACTGTAGTTGACGAATACTTTTAGTCAGAATTTTCGTCGCAGACCCACAAATTGCAGCATTACATCACAAGGGGTGGGGCTTCTAACGTGGGACCACGGCCAGTGTGACAATCAAAAGAAAAACATCCCCTGAATGCTTTACCTAGATTGTGTCAGACCAAACAGATTTTACTCACAGCTTTTAAACTGTTGTCTATCCATTTTTCTGATATATTATGGTGTTCATTCTACTCCTTGCTATGGCGTTCTCATGTGTTCGTATTTAAAGTGTTCTTTTCTTACATGATTTTAGAATTATTTTATGATCATTGTGATAATGGGTCATTACCTGACCCACTGATGTGCACTATGTATAGTGGTTATCTTGTGTCTTTGAGGTAATATTGGAACCAAGGTGAACTAACAAAAAGACTCTTTTTACGAAGAAAGAAACCAAATTGTGTTTTTTGGAAATACTGCATCACCGAGACTGTGTATATATAATAGATTGGGAGTACATAATCTACGCAATTCTTTGTACAAGTTGTGTAATTAGTTTGCATAATATGATTCTGCCTCACCGGGCGAGCTTATTAATACCACATGTGTAATGTAATTTATCTGTTGTTTGTCTAGGTGTAGTTTTATGGTGTTGGCTGATTTACACCATGACCACCCACTTCTGCAATCATTTTCCTAAGATATAAAAGCTTTACTTCTGTTAAGCTTTCTGTCTGTGTTGCGGATGTCCATGTCATGTGACACCGTTAATAGGGAAAACACTTGGTTATTTCAGTTAAGTGTGTACAAGGGGCTCACCACCCAAATCATCGTTATTATATAGTGTGTGTTTGTGTTGGACATTGTATATTAAAAGAGATACGCGTGTGTCACAAGCACTCGGGAAGCTCATTGAGGTGTCCTTCAGATTAGGAATGGAAATACTGAATAATTCCACATTACGCTAAATTATTCAGTAATGAGAAATATTATTTTTATAGTAAGTGGCAATCTTAAATATATAAGGCTGTTTCATAAAACCAAAGCAAAACCTATATATTTTGTAAGTACTTTTTTTATTTTTGCTTTTGGGAAGTAGTTAGACCCCTGACAATGGGATTCAGCAGAGCCACGCTCTTAGACACGCATGCACCCCATTTGCATGAATGGGAGCATCTAAATACGCGGCTAGGCGTGCGTGGACTGACTGTTTACAGCAGATGTACTGTAGCCACGATGAGCTTGGCTACATCTGTACATTAATCAGCAGCAGCTTCTATAGATCAGTGGGTTTTCTGGATTACAGAGAATTGGGTCGAATAGTTGAGTGGAGCAGTAGCGGGATCTTGCCACGGGCAAGCAGGACTTTTGCCCGGGGCGCCGCACCATGGCAAGATCCGCCACTGCTGTGCCCTCCGCTGTGTCCCCCGGCTGTGAGCTGTGTCCCCTGTGAAGGGAACTAGACGCTACGCGTCTAGTTTCCCTTCGTGGAGAGGACCTTTTGCTGTGCGGTGCGCGATAACGTCATCGCGCACCGCTCAGCATTTAAGCGGCGCTACTACTATACAGGGGGCGTAACTGACCACGCCCCCTGTATTAAGCCACACCCCCATTTCCTGCCCGGGCGGCAGAGGGCCCTCTAACCGGCCCTGGAGTGGAGCTAAGATTTTGTAGATCATTTAGATTGTGCGAGGAAACCCGGAGGAAAACCATGCAAGCACAGAAAACATACAAACTCCGCAAAGTTGGGGCGCTGGTGGGAATTTGCACTGTAATACCACTACAGACTTAGGGGGCCTGCACTGGAATGCCACTAGGGTGCATTGTTATAACAAAAAGGTGTTAGGGGTCATGCACTGTTATATCGCTGGGAACTTAGGGGACCAGCAATGGAATGCCACCAGGGACTCAGGGGGCCAGCACTGGAATGCCACCAGGGACTCAGGGGGCCAGCACTGGAATGCCACCAGGGACTCAGGGGGCCAGCACTGGAATGCCACCAGGGACTCAGGGGGCCAGCACTGGAATGCCACCAGGGACTCAGGGGGCCAGCACCGGAATGCCACCAGGGACTCAGGGGGCCAGCACCGGAATGCCACCAGGGACTCAGGGGGCCAGCACCGGAATGCCACCAGGGACTCAGGGGGGCAGCACCGTTATACCTATACCACAAGGGATTTATGAGGCCAGCACTGGAATGTCACTAGGGACTTAGGAGGCCAGCACTGGAATGCCACTAGGGACTTAGGGGGCCAGCACTGGAATGCCACTAGGGACTCAGGGGGCCAGCACTGAAATGCCACTAGGGTGTTGAGGGGGTGCATTGTTATACCGTTATACCTATACCACAAGGAATTTATAAGGCCAGCACTGGAATGCCACTAGGGACTAAGTAGCCAGCACTGGAATGCAACTAAGGACTTATGGGGCCAGCACTGGAATGCCAGTAGGGACTCAGGTGGCCAGCACTGGAATGCCACTAGGGACTCGGGGGCCAGCACCGTTATACCTATACCACAAGGGATTTAGGGGGCCAGCACTGGAATGTCACTAGGGACTTTAGGGGCCAGTACTGGAATGCCACTAGGGACTTAGGGGGCCTGCACTGGAATGCCATAAGAGACTCTGGAGTCTGCATAACACAGTACAGTAGGTTTCAGAACAAGTATAGCATATACCACACATTGTGTTATTAGTAGCACTTACTACAATGAGCTCTGTATTGTACAAAGGTCACTAGACTAGTATGCACTGAATACTAGGTGCGTTTTATTTGATCATATTCTTCTGAGATAATCATTTCTCACATATTTCATTGGCAATACAAAGCCACACTCTAGTTTGCTAAAATAAAGACATGTCTGAAATGTAAAATATAAGATACAAAACAGAAATAAAACATATATATCTATCACACTATGTATTTGTTAAAAGTTGCCAGAGGACATTTGCAAGCCAATACTGTACATTATACTAACCTGGAAGTGAGAAACCCATTTATAAGAAAAATAAATGTTATATTATAATGTAGACTTTCATAGAACATGCCTTGCTGAATAAAGCAATGGTACATCCACAACTAATGTAGCCCATACACTTGTGAGATATGGCATAAAATCCTTCGATTTTGACCGCATCTGTGAGAGAAATCGAAGGATTGTATGCACATTTAAGGTACCATGTGACACGATGCGCGGGCACGCCGCTCGAATATCGCGTCTCATGATAGTATGTGCTGCACTTAATATTTATCGCATCGCAGTGCGATTGCATGTGTTTTTAAAACACATGCGATTTATCGCACTGTGATGCGCGATAGGCACCCGCCGGGAGAGCCAGAGGCCGCTCCCACTCGGCAGTGACGTGCCCATCACGAGATTACCATGCGATCTATCGTATGATAGTCACTTTGGCAGTTCAGGCGCCATTTCATCGCACCTGAACTGCCAGTGCCCCGCGATGTCGTGTCGCGGGGCATCGCACAAGTGTATGGGCAACCATAAGATGTGTAGAGAGATTTGTGCTCTACTTTGATGATCTGCCTACTAGAGGCGAGGTTCCATTACAGTATATAGCCGATACCTAGTCATCCTGGCCAAAGAATCAGCAATTTCCCATAATCCTGGCAGAGTGGCATGCAATTTAATTCTATGGATCATGTAAATCCTGGCATGCTCAGTTACAAAAAAGTTTGTTTGTTTATTTATTTTTACCACAAACCAGTTTTACTTCATATAAGATTCTGACCACTGGATTATGTCGCTGGCAACCTGGATTCTCTCCTAACCACATCAACGCAGGCTGGGAGGAATGTTGGCTCTTTCAAGTTGTTCATTCTATTCTGCAACTACGTCACATCTGCAGAGTCTTGGTGGAAATGTGTCAGTGTACAAGTTAGATCCTGCAAATGATGAATTCCCTCTTTATTCATTGCCCAGAAGTCAGATCCTTTGCCAGCATATTGAAAACTGGGAAAATTAACTCTTCCCAGAATCAGAACGTTATCACCTATCAGGGAGCATATTATTCCCAGTAGACAGAGCACCATGAGACTGTGACTGTCTCCCTGTCCCTCGTTACATACAGACAGACTCATAACCCTAGTCGTTTATAACTATAAGGCAGGCCTGGCCAACCTGCAGCTGTTGTGAAACTACACAACCCAGGATGCCATGCCATAGTTTTAGCATTTCCGAATAGCAAAACTGTGGCAAGGCATGCTGGGACTTGTAGTTTTACAACAGCTGGAGAGCCACAGGTTGGCCAGGCCTGCCATAAGGTATAATGTACAGCAAGCCCCTCACCCAGGTTCCCTGTTTTCAGTATAGGGGATACTTGAATCCCAAGTTTAAATGTGGATGTTCTGGACGGCCCCTTCTGACCGTCACAGATAATGCTAGATACTCACAGGTGACTACCACAGAGAATGAATCATTGCTCCAGATGAGCCTTTCACTGCCAGTGTACACGGTGTGTAGACTTCTCATTGACTGGAAAATTAGTCTGTTCTGAAGGCTTATGTTAAACAAACTTCAGTGATTGTTTCAAAGCATCGAACATCCCAAGATACTTGGGAAAAGCCAAAAAACCAAAATGATTGCAGGAAGGGCTAGTGTTCTTTTTTACATTATTTGAGCTCAGAAACCAATCTGCAATATGTGAAGCCACAGAATGTAAGGGTTGTCTCAGTCATGGTTTTTAGAGCATTTCCACATGTACTGAGCCCAGCAATGCAGGGCTTCGGAGCAGAGGGTAACGCCACCTTTTGCTGGTTATCTATGGTTTTCTTTCCGCATACTTACTGTGATCCCTCTCAGCACCGCTTATTGGGGGTAATTCCAAGTTGATCACAGCAGGATTTTTGATAGCAATTGGGCAAAACCATGTGCACTGCAGGGGAGGCAGATATAAAATGTGCAGAGAGAGTTAGATTTGGGTGGGTTATTTTATTTCTGTGCAGGGTAAATACTGGCTGCTTTATTTTTACACTGCAATTTAGATTGCAGATTGAACACACCCCACCCAAATCTAACTCTCTCTGCACATGTTATATCTGCCCCCCCTGCAGTGCACATGGTTTTGCCCAACTGCTAAAAAAATTCCTGCTGCGATCAACTTGGAATTACCCCCATTAGAAGAGCTGTCCTTTGCGATACTAATCACATATATTAGTACATATGCGATTAGTATCAATGTGGTAAGTGGCGGAATGTACCGCCATTGCTTAGTACATCCCGCCCCCAGGCAGAGAAGACATAACCAGGTAATCACTATGATAGGCATACCAACATTAGACAGAATGGGGGTAATTCAGAGTGATCGCAGCAGCATATTTGTGAGCAGTTAAGCAAAACCATGTGCAGTGCAGGTGGGGCAGATGTAACATGTGCAGAGAGAGTTAGATTTGGGTGTATTATATTGTTTCTGTGCAGGGTAAATACTGGCTGCTTTATTTTTACACTGCAATTTAGATATCAGTTTAAACACACCCCACCCAAATCTAACTCTCTCTGCACATGTTATATCTGCTCCCCCCCCCCCTGCAGTGCACATGGTTCTGCCCAACTGCTAACAAATTTCCTGCAGCGATCAACTCTGAATTAGACCCAATATAAAGAGTCGTCTCAGTCGGCGAGAGAACACAACCAAAATGATCGCTCTCTGGTAGGCATAAGCTATGTTAGATGGAATAGTGAAGGGTCTCCCTAAAACCTGGATAATGCCAAGTTGGCCTGTAGTTGCCACCTCGTAGACGCTCAGTTCTAAAAACAAAGATTACCAAATTCTACACAACTGATTTTCATTTCTTTGCTTTCTTTTGGATTTAATGCAATATCTGTGGATTGCAGAGGACTGTTAATCAGCAGACACACAGGAGACATGGAGCCTAATAGTGTACGCAATAGTACGTCATTATACGGATATACTGATCCCCATCAGTTTAGAGTAAGTGTTAGTCCGCTCCCTCTCCTAAAATAATCATCCACTGCACACGCTGCACATTGAGTATTCACAAAAAAGGACTCCACTCCACATAGGGGGGAATTCAATTCAGCGTGAGTTTGTTATGCTCCAGGGATGATTGCCAGGAGTTATTTAATTGCCCGAGCTGTGTAAACCTCACGCAGGAGATGCAGTTTACAGCAACTAATGCCTATTCATGGTGAACTGCAGTTTCCGTCTTAAGTGCAGGGCGCAATGCTGTCACCGCACACACAGCGACTAGCCAGACCGTTCAACTATGTTTATTCAGAAAGAGATGTGATTAAAGAGACATAATTCAATATAATAGATACTGGAAGTCTGATTGTACAATTGGATTACACAATCTTCCCTTCCCAGTGAAAGTCATTTGGCCTCCACACAATTTGTAACTATTGTTTTTGTTGTTTTTTTTTAAATGGTAAATTGGTGGCACTTGGGTATGGGATCCCGGCGGTCTGCATACCGACGCCAGGATCCAGTCCGCCGGCAGCGGACGTACAGGATACTGAAGATGTGTACAGACATTAGGGGTATGGCTACAAGTCACATAACTCTCCAGTAACTTATATCAGCCTCACATTGCAGGTGCAGGTAGAGTGATCTATATATGAATGAAATAACTATGCCCACGTTGCTGACGTGTGCGGCTTGCACATCATTATCACTGGCACAGTACATCTGCAGACCAGCCCTGAACCTCTGTTAGAGAACAGAGTGGAGGAATGCGTCGCCAATGCAGGCAAGTGCTGCATAAATGCTGGGGATGCCACAGTGTTCCACTACCCGATCCCACAGGCAAATGAAAGTATGTAGCCATCATAACTTATGCTCTTATATAAAATTGTTCTTTTCTTTTTTGTTATATATGATGGTTATATGTTTATCATTCAGTACAACATTGAAAAGTAGAAAGTTATCCTGTGTCCTGTGTCAGCCCCATGGGAAGCTTTTCAAATTAAGATCCTGGAAGTAGAAAATTGGTTAGGGCACTGGGGCTGCCTGTTACATGTCTCTTCGCAGCTAGATAATGTCAAATCCTGATCACTGGCGGACTTCATCTCATTAGCCCAGGACATGTGATGAGAGCTGTGTAGTAAGCTTGTTCCAGATATGAATTTCCATAGGCACGGAACTGAAGATTGGCAAAACTTAAATAGAACTGAGCGGTTATCCCACAGACATGTCTATCAACAGCTTGTCCACAACTATCTCTCTTTGTGCTCTCTTTCTACAGCCTAGTGGCACCCGTCTGCAGACCTAACAGCCTAGTGTACCAGCACTCATAATACCCCCTACACCCAAGATTAGTTTATAGCTGAAACAAAGCCAATTTAATACAAAGTTTTGGATTCTCTTAAAAAAAGCCCCTGCAAGTTGGTTCTGCAATCTTCCCACATCATCACATAGTGGATGCGATACATCCTGACACTTACTGGGTACATACCAGCATTAATAAAGTTGGTATGTACCTACAAATTGTGATTAAAATCCAGAAGGACCACCCTCCCGCTAAGAGCCATCCTTTGTGATAGAAGGACTTCCGGGTTCATTACCCAGAGTCCATCTGCACATGCAGCAAATGCATGCAGCACGGGTCACTGGGAGGGATCAGGTTGGATCCCTCTCAGAGTAAAATGCAAAAAAGAAACCCATAGGCTTCTATTAGGCCATGCTGTCTATAGATGGCATTACCTACCGAGTCCAACCTTCGGAATGTATCTCATTCTGTCGTTTAGTAGATATGGAAACGCAGCGTTTGGGACGCATTTTCAGCTTCAGTTCATCCAGTTTCCCGACTGACCCGAGTCTCATCAAAATTCTGTGCTGATGGGAGCGCCCTGATCCTTCCACTAAGTTTCTGTATGTGGCTTCCTGCTACTTCCATCCCTCTTCCCACATCATGCCACTGCCCTGTCACATGCTGCCATGTCCTCACCAACACTTGGCACATTTCCTGATATACTCTGTGCTGATAGGGGACCGAGCACCTCTTCCTGCTGCCTCTATCCTTCTTCTCACACCATGGGGTCAATCCAATTAGGTGCAAGTTGCCAAATGAGAGTTTGTTTCTTGAAACTCATAGGCTTCACACGAATGCGCGCACCCCGAGAATTCTCCAATCCAATTAAAAATGCCTATTTGCGGTACTCGCAGCTGGGGTTTGGGAATTGTCTGCCAAATGCAATGTGAGAAAAGTGCATGAAAAAGTGGGGTGACTCCAAACAAAAATGACAATTTTGTTTGCAGAATCATACAGAAGGCTGTTAGTGGGCAAAAGGAAAGCACTGAAGGTTTTTACATTTTAAAGTAAAAAATGATGATAATAAAAAAAAAACTTAATTATTTTCATTTACTTTCACACGAAAAAAAAAAAAAAGGAAAAATAATGTTTTGGGGGTACTTAGAGGTGACTAAAAAAAAAGAAAAAAATTAGAAAAATCAATTATTTTTCAAGATAATGCATACTCTAACTAAAAATGTAATGTAATTATTGGACTAATTAAGCTTCTGTAATTGGAAACTTCCAATTGAAAAATTACTTAGTGAGCCAGTGGAGAAGTTGCCCCATCAACCAATCAGGAGCTCTGTATAATTTTATAGTATGCAAATTATAGATGTTACTTCAGTGCTGATTGGCTGCCATTGGTAACTTCTCCACTGGCTCACTTCTCCGCTCTTATCACTGCATAGTAAATGTTCCCCTTAGTCCATGGCTTCCTGCTGCCTTCAAACCCCCTGACACTGCCACACAATGACACAAATGGACAGGTTTCTGTTTGGAAGTTAGCAGGGAGAGATGCATGCTTTCTATAGTATATGGTATTAATGTTGGTGACCACCACCAGACAAGAACTATTTAAAAGAGGAGATTCCTTTCTTTCAAATAATGGTGCCATCGAGTGTGTAAGTGCCAGGGAGGTCATGATCGTGAATGTTGAGTACTCGCTCTCCAACCACAAGTTCTAATATTATGTATTTCTGCAGTGACAGTATTTGTACCCATACAATGCTAAGGATGAGTCCCACTCACCCTTCACATCAAAGAGGTAACAAAAGTTAAATGGTTAAAAAACATACAAATCATCAACTAAAACTATAAACACGAATCAGAAAAATTATAAAAGATAATGACTACTAGACTTCTGCTTTAGAACTGATCACTGATTTCATATTTCTAATGGGCAAAAATACAGCTAACAGACACTAAGCAAATTAAGATACAGTACCTCTAGGAGCAGAATAAGGGTATAGGGTCCCATACACTACAACAATATGTCTGAGGCTGAAGTCGGATGCGATTTCTCTTGAACTCCCCAAGGACCTTCCCGGGAGTGATTCCATACGATTTTGTACTTTTGTGCTATTTTTACATAAGATATATTGCATGTAATTGATCAAGCCGTGATATATCTTATGGTACAATTGTAAGCCATACGATTTATCTGATGGGCTGGATTAGAGGGCTTGGGGGTGTCCTGGAGAATGCCAGTCAAACTTGTGTGATACATCGTATGCAATATATCACATGCACAAAAACACCACCATTTTGCAATCCAATTCCATGCAATTCCGATAAATCAATCGTGCAGCACTAGCGATCTAGGGGATCCGATCCGACACTCACGGGATCGCGCATCGGATGGAAAACACATACGATTTGACACTTTTTAGACAATATATCAGCCCGAAAGGTCAGAATCGCATGAAATCGTGCAAAATTGTTGTAGAGTATGGGGCCCTTTAAGGATGAATTACACAATACATAATTAGCAGGATTTATTTCACAGTGTCTAGATAGATGTTACACTGCATTAACTGCTGTGTGAAAGGATCTATACACAAGCCCACAGCAATAGCTGCCAATAACAGCGGTTTCCCAGCTGTAGGGAAATGAGTTGTATGGAGTAAACCAGCTGTGAGTCAGTCAATGAGAATTACTCCGGAGGAGGAGGACTGACAGCACAGATGAGAATACCAGCTGCAATTATTGACACTTTCCCGCAATGCAGCGACGGTTGCTATACAATAAACAAGGTGACCTTTGAGGTATTGCAGGTATTATGTTCAATGCAGACAGAGACACAGCCCAGGTACAAAGGCCAGCCTGGCAAGGAGTTCACCACGTTCCACTGTGACTACAGCATAATGGAAAGTTATATGCTTCGTGATTAGAGCAGAATACTCTGTACAGGAAGCCTATACAAGCACGGGGAGCACATACAAACTGCATACTGGTGAACAAGCAGGAGAAACGTGAAAAACACATACTGTATGGATGGAGTAGATTGTATCACAGACGAGTGTTATGAAATTGGTAGGATAACATGAATGACCATATTGGACCATACGTGGGAACAGCCTGTAAATTGACTCTGAATGACGGAATTGTTGCCAAATAAGAGAGACGACTGTTCAATACCAAGGACCAACTATTGTAAATGGACTATCGAAGTGCGACAGGCCAATGACTGCAAAATCATGATGATTGGGCTAATATAGGTAATATAAGAGCAGCAACTACAATCCCAAATATATTCTGTCAGCCAGCAGAGCATGTTGGGAGATGCTCTCTAAAGAGGGCAAGTGGAGGTACTTCCCATAACAACCAATCAGATTCTAGCTACAATCTATCTTCTACATTCTATAAAATGATAGCTACAACCGGATTGGCCATTATAGGCAACTCCTCTACTTGGCTCTATTACAAGGTTTGATAAATCTCCCCCTTAGAAGTAATTCCATTGTTTTAGAGTCTAACTGTACAGTAAGGGAAAATGATAAATAAACCTCCTTCCATAAAGCCACAATGCAGTAGGTCATCTGAATCTTGAATGGCACAGTATTAGATGAGAAAAGAGATATTTGTATACATGACTGCCCAGTGAGTACCCACCTGCAATTCCTTGTAGCAGCCCACACACATTGAATATGCTTTTCTTCATCACACTTTGCACGCACATGGTAAAGACGGATACGAAAGCTACAATACAGAGGATGGAAATCCCTACTGCTAGGAAGATAGCGGTAGCCTGCCAGAAGCCACTTGCTATCTCATTAAAATGCTCTGCGTAGGGGCCACAGAAGGGATCCCTCCGGAAGTACTGTACTTGAGGCACTTTAATGCAACGTCCATAGATGCCCAGTGTGGGACGATAAGCCTCTAGCTGCCCGCCAGTCACATTCTCAATGTCCGTGTGTTTAGCTCTGCCAATCAGCCAGTCCTCGCTCATGAAAGCTATGAGTTCTCCAAAGGCAACTACAATAGTGAGGATGGTCCATAGCATAGAGCGACATGTTACAATGACATGACACATGGTGGACCCCACCAAAAGCCTTCTACCAGTGCTAAATCACAATTGTATATGATCACGTTGATGGAGAAATAGAAAAAAAGGGGAGAGGGGAATATATATATATATATATATATATATATATAATCCTGTGAGGTGGAAAAAAACAGAAGTCCAGCTTCTTAAGGTTTTGTATTCCAGACACTTTGTAGTCAATGAAATAGCTCTCCCCTCATCTGTCCTGTGCTGCAGATCCCTCGGTCATACATTCATACTGAAACATGAGTCTTCAGTGTTCCAAGCAAGTTCCAAGGCTCCGCCCACCGGGATGACATCACACACCTACAGGAGGCAGAGAAGGGAGAGACACTAATATTATTACAGTTTCACCTCTGTAATCACGGTCATAATCTGAATCACTATAATAGACTTGCACTAGTGAATGGGTAGAAGGCGGACTGCTTGCATTAATGAATTTAAATATAATATATACCCAGCAAGTAATAACAAATGAAAACATTTCAAACTTTAAAAGACCATTCCACTTCAGGAAATGTCATTTTAAAAAGTACATCCAACTCCCAGATACCTGAATGGTCAGACGACTGCTGTACACACTGTTGGTGCCCTAGTGCGACATCCTATCCTATAAAAAGCATAATGTGGCAAGGAGGGAAACTCGGCCACTTATACCACTTACTCTTCTGTGATCCGTTTTTCAGTGGTCCCTTGGGGCAGATTCACTGCCAGGTAGCACAGGGACCACCCTCTTTATACAGGTATAAGGTAGGGGTAATGTCTATAATAGGACATTCTGCCAAGATGAAAAAGTTCTTTAAGGATATAAAGAATTTTTTCAGTTAAGAATAGTTTACTTTAAAAAAACAACTTTTTTTTAACTCGCTCAAAGACTGAAACAATACCTCCCTTTTATTTAAGTGTGCATGTGATTCCCATAATCTTACATTACACTCATTCACTCCAGAGAGCCAGGCAGACTGACTACAGTAAAGGTTAATGTAAAGCAACATTGTGACAGACATGTGGGCGGTGAGGTTTATAAATGGGATTCAGTATAGGACACTAGAATCTTCCATTTCTCTTGCAGAATTGCTCAGTGTAGGAACAAAACAGACCTGGTCAGGGAGAGGTCACCAAGACTCCAAGTGTTACTAGCCAACCTGTACAGATGATGACTGGGTGATACAATATACACTAGGGTGCAATGACTATAAATCACAAGGAGAATGCAAACTATCCCATCATTGTTTGCTGTTGAGGTATCACATGTCAGGGTGTTGCTGGAGTGCAATGCAGTATTGGTTAACTTATTGCAGTTTTTTAAATTGTATATTCTCTAGGCATCAGCCCCTCAATGTCTAGGTCAGTGGTTCTCAAACTGGGTGCCGCGGGACATTTGCAGGGGTGCCCTGGGTTGGTGGTCCAGGACCAATTTAAACAATTTCTTGTCAATGTAATAGGCAAAACTACTGCTTATGGCTGCCAATCATAAAATATGTGGCCAAACAGAAGAAAATCTTGTCCCTCACCACACAACTATACCTAAGGATGACCTATAAACATAACTAACTTTATTTCATACTTCTTTCTAAATTTCTCAATAAGAAACTTTTGGCCTAGGAGTGCCGTGAAAGAAATTATGACACTCTAGGGCGCCGTAAGTCAAAAAAGTTTGGGAGCCACTGGTCTATTTCTAAGGGATTAAGGAGACACCCACCCCCCCTTTTACAATGATGGATCTGAGTCGCATGGCGCAAAATACCGTACTTTGCGCATGCGCTGGAAACCGGTACTGTGCAAGAGCAGTACAGGTTCTGCATCGTTGGACACACACGTCTTTGGCACAACTCTCAGTGATTGACAGTTGCAGCCATTTGGGGCCGGCAATGGGCTCAGTTTCCCAAAACGGAGACGTGCTGCTGCTATTTTGGGGGAGTGCCGAGACCAGGCTCTCCACTGGAAGATGGAGATTTCCTATCCGCTTTGTAGGAACTGTGGTGGCTGTCTTGCGTGTTCTAGGATGCATCGCAGAGTGCGTGTCCTAGGATGCATCGCAGATCACTAATGCATGCAGGAGGCATCTACTTACATCAGACGCCCCCTGCTGCACTACCATGCTAGTGCATAGCTACAACTTCCAAGTAAGCAGCAGTGATCCCACTTCCATCCACATCTGAATTAGGCCCAGGGTGTCTTAATAACTACTTACTGCCAGAACCTTGTCTGCATAGTAAATGTGCATAGTAAATGACCCAGAAAAAAAATCTAATTAAAAAGGTGACTTCTAACTAAGACCAAAAAATGTATTTATATCATTGTAAATGTAATAAACAAAAGTGTGTGTCACTGTAAGGCAGAGGTTCTGACCCTCAACCCTCCAGTTTCCAACAACACGTCATGCTTTGAGGATTTCTGTCGTCTGAGGAAGAAAGTGGGATAATAAGTACCCAGCCAAATAAATCAACTTACTTGTACATGATTAAAGAAATCCAGAAAACATGACCTGCTGGTGGTGCTTGAGGTTTGCAGTTGAGAATCCCTGCCTTAGAGTGTTAAGTCAGGGATTTAAGAGTATTTGCAATGCAATGACTGAAACCTATTTTTCCTTTGTATCAATAGTTCAGGAGTGGTCCAAAATATACAGTATAACCTCAATGGTCTGCACTTCAGGGAAGGTTAGGTCAGGCAGCCAAAATATGGTTTTGCCACAGATTATGTGGGACTATTTCTTGAGACACACAAGCATTGGCTGATGAATATTCCACAATGTTCTATTCAACATCACAAATAAATAAAAATTAAGAGTTGCCCTCTGTTGTATCAAGACTGATGAATACCAGAGCTAGGTAAATGTCAGCTCATTAATGGGAAAGCAGATAAGGGCAGATCTGTTACAGTAAACCACAGACAGATTGCTTTCACAGCACACAGGAACAAAGTTTGTGTTTACTTTTCCGGGTGGGAATCTTCTGATAAGGCCTCAATGCCAAACAGTTCACTTCACACTGTAAATGACGTAAACAAGACATGCTGGATTGCAACAAGTCAGTCATGCAGATCGTACACACAACAAACATGAAAAGGCAAAAAACATGCCAGAACTAGGTTTCAGCTCCCAACGTTTATACTACGAGCAACACATAAATAAATAGGATTATGGGATGTTAGCATCAGGAAGGCCCTACGGTTCATGTATGGGTTTTGTAAACCAAAACAAAGAAAAAGGGAATTGCTATCCCAGCCATATGTACTTTAATGGCAAAATTATCCAAATATTTATACTCCCACTTTATATTTTTTTATCATTTTGTTAGGAAGAATGTCTGTCTGGATTTGAAGCAATGAGAGTAATGCAGTCAGGTAGCAATGCTAGCCACTGTGCGGTCCATAATATCCAACAATGACATCACGCTCAGCAGTTTGGTGTAACCTATATTGCAGAAAAACAGAATTGCTGTTACAAGCTATTATTTGGCCAAATCTGGAAGGAGTGACCATACCCCACCCTGAAGAAAAAATGGCAAAGTACTATGCCCGCCTCAGCCCTGGCTAACCAGTACCACCACTTCCTCTCAAAGCCTCTGCATCAGGTCAGCAAATTGCTTTACAATTGTGGACACAGTTATACAACACTGAGGAATAAGAGACACAAAGCAGTAAGAGGGCACTGCTTACAATATTACAATCTATAGGGAAACAGGATTTTGATACAGGAGGTTAAATGGCAGATGTATTAAGTCTGGAGAAGTGATAAAGCAGTGATAAGTACAAGGTGATAATGCACCAGCCAATCAGCTCTTAACTGTTAACTTACATATTGGAGCTGATTGGCTGGTGCATTAACAGTTAGGAGCGGATTGGCTGGTGCATTATCAGCTTGTACTTATCACCGCTTTATCACTTCTCCAGGATTAATACATCTGCCCCTGAGTGCCAATTATTGGACAGATAGCAGTGTGATCCACTCAGGGGTGTGTGATCCAATCAGGGGTCAGAGGGTTTTTGAGAACAATATATTTAGTTACAATTTTTTTTTTACTCTTTGAAAATATTTATCACTGCAAAACTATGGCTGGAAATAATACCATGATACAGTAGATGGCATCAACCACCAGCCGGGTGTCGGGAATTATCCTTAAATTGCTTTGGGCACTTGTAAATAATACGCGCCCGATGGAAGCTATTAAACGGTTTTGCGTTTGTGCATGAGTGCCGCAGGCGACCATTATTTCTACTTGCTACTGTACCTCTTGAGGCGGTAAGCAGAAATCAGAGAAAAAATAAATAAAAAAATCAGGTATTTGGACGCCCAAACTGCCTTTTTTGTTTTTAAATAAAGCAGTGAATTACTATAATTCATCATGGACATGAATTAAAAAAACTAAAAAAACATCTATAGAATAAACGTTTAACAATCAAAGGTATATTGGGATTTATTTAGTATGTTAATAGAATAAGAAAGTCGGTGCTGTGATGCTATCGGGACCTGCACTTGCCTTCCTATCTGCTGAACAGGAAACAATTCCATATGAATTGATTGAGACACTACTCACTGCTGGAAGTTTCAGGTCAGGTTCTACTATAGCACAGTATGGGGCGTTGTTATATTTCAGATGTCACAGTCGTTCACCTTTCCAGGAAAGCAATGCAAGACTATAAGACACCATCCTTTTGCGTCGTACACTAAGTAGATGTTAACAGAACTTGGCATTAACTTCGAGTACCTCACACAGTTACTTTTAATTCCTCTTCCACAACTTATCGGAATCTGTCTCTAGCTCAAAAAAAGTTTAATCGAGCAGTGCAATAAGATATGTCCTCTCTGCTGCAACAATAACGTTGTTATTCAGAGAAATGGGGTTTCCCTACTCCACATTACAGTCCAGGTTTTAAGGAGATCCATGATTGATTCCATAAGGTTAAATCAAATGCAGGAATACAGGTTCAGAGAATAATTATGTCACGCTGTCGGCAATAAAATTGCACTGACTATAGCCATTTCATTATGACAGCAGGTCTGAGCCCCTCAATTACTCTTCTATCCATCTCAATACAACAAATATGTATATTTAGGTTAATGGAATATGAACTTGCATTGTAATTGTGCCTTTTTTAACTGCACTATATAAGGTAGATGTGGCTTCTGCATTTATTAAATAACAATGTCCAGACCAGGCATTCCCAACCACGGTCCTCAAGGCACACTAACAGGCCCTACACACTGGGCGATATCACTCAAAGATATGAACGATCTCGTTCATTAATGAACGAGATACCGTTCGTATCTTTGAGTGTGGAGGCACCAGCGATGAACGATGTGCGGCCCCCCCCATCACTGCCCCCCCCTCGCCGCCGGGTCACCTGTTGACCGTATTCGCCGTCGGGCAGCTCGGCGGCGGATCTTTAAATGTGTAGGGCCCTTTACAGTGCAGGTTTTAATGATATCCAGGCCGCAGCACAGATGGTTAAATAAAAATAACTGAGGTGCTAATTAAGTCACCTGTGCTCAAGCCTGGCTATCACTAAAACCTGCACTGTTAGTGTACCTTGAGGACCCTGGTTGGGAATGCCTGGTCCAGACATTACTCTGCATGGGTGTGAATTATTAGATCTACATTAAAAAGGTCTACAGTCAATAAGTTGACATGCATTAGATAAGACAGGGTCAAAAGGTCGGCATGGAATATGTAGACCATAGAAAAGGTTGACGGGGTCAAAAGGTTGACATGGAAATGGTTGACATAAAAAAGGTAAACAATTTTTTGAGGGAGTGTTTTTAAAAAATACTTTTATCGACAATGTGTGTTGACCATTGCCGTGTCAATATTTCGACCCTTTGGACCTTATGAACCTGTTGACATTTTACAAGTTGACCTTTGGACCCTGTCGACTTATTGACTGTAGACCTTTTTAGTGTAGATCTATAGACCTGATACCCACTCTGCACTATTACAGTATATTGTGTACAAAAAGGGTAAGCCAGTGGTTTCCAAAAGCGGTTATCAAGGCACCCCAACATCCAGGATTTAAGGATATCCCTGCTTGTGCACAGATAGTATAATCAAACTGACTGAGTTACGATTAGGTTATCTGTGCCTAAGCATGGATATCCTTAAAACCTGGACTTGTATGCATCTGGATGCATCTCGCCCACCACACACACACACACACAATTGCAGCTTTTTCAGCTGCATTTCATAACTTTGTAACAAGCCCCTAAGTGTGCATTACATACTGTAGTACACTTAGAACACGGCTTAGCCGAGTAGTATTACCCCGTAATGAGCTTAAGTTCTTCCTATAATAAAAATGAAAAAAAAAATAAAAAAAAATGAACATCTATGTTCACTCAGATCATAAAGGACGCTCATGCTGCATTTAGGTCCCAAATATGATAAAGCCGTTACCAGGAACTATTCCCACCTCATTTGGGTGCATTACGGATCTGGATTATAGAAGAATAATAAGCAGTGTGATTTGAACAACATTGGTTGCAACAGGTGACAGCCCTGGGAAAACATCTAGCTATAATAAAACATCAGTGTAGAATGACGGATGCAGCTAATTTCTGGGTTTAAGCCGATATTTCGATACACCTAATGCCTCTGTCAATACCGCTGCAGCTGTGGAGGACGAGGCACCATCAGACAGACAGAGGGAGTGTCAATGAATGAGTTATGTCCTGGGAAATCAGACACATGGAAACCCTAAGTGAACTTGGCTAATTTGAACTGTAGAGCAACTAAATTACCATAGCTTATATTAAACATTTCTTCCACAATTTGCCAAAGGTATAAGCTAGTTGTAAACAGAACAGGGTGGAACCACGGCGCACTGACCTGAAGAGAAATTCCACATAAAGGATTCTGGTCTGACTGGTGTTAGCCTAAACAAAGACTAATATTCTGCATTTCAATGAGACGGGAAATGTGGAAAAGTTTCCACATGCGCTTTACAAAACAGCACGTAATTTGGTTGAAGCCATAGATGTATTTTAAAATAAACAAACTAATATTAAAAATGTAAATAAAGCAACACACTTTATATACATGTATTTTGTTCTAGCATATGTGAAATGCAATGTAAGCACCAATGTTGACGTAGCCTAATGTTGGTCGCACTGCGCAGGTCTTGTAGATTAGTCATTGGTAGATACGCACGATCAAGTTGCACTGACTGGGCCATTTGCCACAAGAGCAAAGTAACCGCAAAGTAACAGGGAAATCCTACTGAAAGATCATCAGCCAGCTTTTCCACCTCTGCCATCTCAAATTGCAGGAAAAAAAGGAAGATCTGTACACATAATTGTTGTAAGAAGAAAAAAAATCCAATGAAAAGCAGGCACTGGGTATGCAAAATATTTGAGCGCAAACGTGTGATTTCCGCTCCTGCAGATATATTAAATAACATTAGTCCATAACAGTTTCAGTTCACTCATGAATTTCCATGAAATGGTTCTAGGCTTAAGTCAATTACCTTAAGGCACAAGAATTCCACTCTCTCATTTCATAACTGAATTATATGTAGAAAGATTTTTTTTTTTTTTTAAAGGAACCAAAATGGTTAGTAATTTCAGAAATGTTGAGCAGTTAGAAAAAGCCTTCAGGAAAGTCTAGCAGTCCTGCGGAAGGTCTTGAAACACGAATGCTTACAACGGGATGCAGTTAATTTGCCGGCTGTTGGGATCCCGGTTGTCAGGATACAGATGCCGGAATCCCGACAGACGCCAATGCCGACAGCTGGAATCCCGGCTCACAGGGGCTATTCACATTCGTGGGTGTCCACGACACCCATAGAGTGGAAATAGATCCTGTTGCGATCACAGCGAGCGACCAAACCCACGGCCTGGCAAGCGCAGCAAGCGCGCAAGGGAACTCTTTGCGCTCGCCCTGCTGCCGGGAATAGAACCTGTGGCAAACGCAGCTATACCTCCCAACTGTACTAACTCCCTATATAAAAGGGGACTGAATCGCCATTCCAACAGTCGGCATGCTTGATCCAACTACCAGGAATTTGGCAGTATGTTCCAATGGCGCACATGCCATTTCAAGGGTGTTGAGTTATCCTTGCACTTCCATATGCAGCGTTACATCAAACAATCCATGATTTCCAGACCACCAATATTGATAGCTACGGCGGTTTCCCCACAAACCTAAAAAGTGATGTTAAGAAGACTCTGATGACGTTAAGATGCCATCTACAACATGACTTTGCTGGCTAAGCCACCTTACTAATACAGGATGCATACAAGATTTTAGAATGGACAGAAACTGGTTCAGAGTTCCACAGCTTACAAGCTTGTTTTACTTACATGGTGTCGAATACGAAGATATTGGTGTCAAGTGTAAGCCTTAAATCGGTTTAATGGCAAATAAAACCATCACAGGAGCTATTGGAGTATACTGCATTATTTTTAATTGGGTATTCAGTTTTTTAGTATTAACCATCAGGGGGGGGGGGAAACAAACCTTTAAATAACAAAGCCTTTGAGCATTTTCTTGGCACTTCCAATTGGAACCAAAAAGCCGGATATCTTAACTATACTTTTCATACCAGTGACCCCAATCCAAAGCGAGTCCCCACCATAACCTAGGATGGTTCCTGCAACCACCCCAGTGCCACTGCTGTTGAGCTATATATATGTTCAGAACTGATGGATGCTAATCTACCAAGACCATAAAAGCTTTCAAGCCAGCCATTACCTTGCTCCAATTTAGAGGTTCTCATGAGTAACTAGGGCGTCACTGGATAATATGTAGACCTCTCCTCTTTTCAACAAGAGTTCTTGTCCCCAGACACACACAAACACACTCTTGCATGTCTCCTGCCAACCTCCCTGTCCCCTTACATCCTGTCACCAATAACCTTCCCTCTCTTATGTTTAAAATAACAAAGATAAGCATAAATTATATAGGAGTATTCAAGGATTCATTTACTAATGAAATAAAAATACCTAAATGTCTCTATATATGAAGAACACAAAAAATAAAACCTCTGGAATAAATAAAAATATAAACCTCATCAACAACAAAATTTCATTTATTTATGGAAAATAAATAAATGGTAAAATAAAAAGTTACAAAGACCCCAAGAGAAGAGACACTCATGTCATTCTGATAGTCTGTGTATTAACTTATGAGGGATGTTTCCAACATAAACCTGTAAAGTGCAAAAGATTTAAGTTTGCCCATGAAAAGAAAGTCACTCGGGCAGAATGAAACTTAACGAAGGATGAGTTCCCAGGCAAAACACTCATCCTCCCAGGGGCAAACACAGGATTCCTGCAGTGGGGTTTCTGTAACTGACAGATGTCTTTATTCTAGGACAAACCAAAAAAAAAAAAAAAAGTAACAGAATTTAAAAAATACAATGTATATAAAAGTAATGAAACTATAAAGGAAAACTTATACCCCTTTCACATCGCACAAATAACCCGGTACCGACACGGCATATTGCCGTGTCGAACCGGGTCAGTGTGCGATGTGAAAGCACACTGGGCGATTTAGCGGGTCGCCTGACCCGAGAAATCAACCCGGTAAAAAAGAAGGGTTTTACCCGGGTTGATTACCGGGTCAGGTGCGGTGTGAATGGGAGCCGTGTCGATGCGACACGGTTCCCATTCACAAGATAGGGAGAGGCGGCGCTGGAGATGAGCTCATCTCCCGACGCCGCCTCCACCCCCGCCCCTGCTGCTGCTGCGGCCTCCGTTGTCATGGCAACCGACCCGGTATATTGCCGGGTCGGGAAGCCTGCAACGGAGCGCAAATGCCGGATCCCACCCGGTAAGTACACGTTTGTCTTACCGGGTAGGACCCGGCATTTGCGGTGTGAATGCAGCATAAGTGAATTAATCTGGCTTACAATACATTTAAAATACGTACACAAGAAAAATCAATTTTACCAAATAAACATAATACCTTGTAATTTGTTGCAACTGTACAAAATGAATACTAATCTGCCCTGGCATGCAATTACATTTCCTCATTATCTTCTTCACATCATACTCCCGCAACCGAGACTGTAGATGAGCACTAAAGTCTGTCCTTGCCTCTACAATTAGCTGGAGGAGAATGACAGTCATGCCTTTGGCTCATGCCATGGAATATCATGAAATCAGTTATTCTAAACTACATACATAGAACAGCTAAGGAAGAAAATGAAATAACAATAGTAATGGCAACTTAAGGGCTAGTAAAATAATCAATTTGGTGAAGGGCCAGTTGCTTTTCAAGGGCATATAGAAACATCAATTTATATATACACATCATATATCTATCTCTGTTGTCCATAGCTCCCACTATTACTATCGTCTCTTGGTGCAATTACCAATGTCCGGATGGTAATCTAACCTACGTCATGAAACTGTACAGTACTAACAGAGGTCACCAATAATAGACGACACTAAACATCTGTCCCTAACCAACAACTAATTAAATACAATAACAGAACCTGTACATTTACCGCTGTCCATTAGTATGGGCAAAATAGCTTCCATAAATTAATCTGAAAGGTAAAAACCTGGATATTTAGAAGCCAACAATCTTGTAATAAATCATGGACCAAAGTTGCCACTTAGTTGCAGGATAAAAAGGTCTACTTCTACCACAGATACAGTAGGTGTCCAAAACTGGACAAGGTCTTGCGTCACTGGCACCATTTACGGCAGTCAGAAGATAACAGCCTACACAGGTCAACAGGGGTAATTCTCTGGTCATCTCCTGGACCACATTTACGAACATGCCTGAAACTGTATTTGATTTGCATTGGGTCATTATCTGGCAATGGTGGCTTGTTACCAGGCCATACACACTGCGGTATAGCTGCAATGAAGAACTTTTACATAAAAGCATCCTAAGAAAATGTTTTAATATTAATTACTTGTTCTATTTCCAGGCTGTTTTTTTGCCGCAAAACCAACTTGGAAATGGAACAAAGCCAAAGCATCATCTAAAAAATCCTCAGCCATTAAATTGAGTTTTCTGTTTAGATTAAGTCTACTTTCTAACCCATTACCTGTACATTTCAATATAAACCGTTTTAAATCACTTTACAACTGATAGTTTAAAGAGCAAGTAAGCTAGCTTATTGGCAATGCTGGACACTACCACGTTAAACATCCTAAAAGATGGTTAGTATGAACTAGAATTAGTAATCGGCATATTAGATGGTAGCACACCCTACTGTTTGCAAAGAGGATCATGGGAACACACTCCTGGTGACCACTAGGTTAATTACTGCTTCTGCCAAGAGTTCTTAAAGTCAACTAAAACAGTGATTCGGCTGTACGCGGTTATTGTACATCTGCCCTGCTGAATCATTATGATTGCTAATCTTGAATAATACACAAAGCAATAAAGTTATAGCTGAACCTTATGTCTGTAGGGAACAAAACAGTCTGAGACAAACTGGATGATTTACTTCATGAAATCCTTAGGGGACAATGAATGACTCACTGAAGAGCTTGCACAAATCACAGACCTCTCTCAGCATCTCTGATAAGAATGAGCTCAACAGGAAAATGAGGAGTATACAGTATAACTTCTATGGCTTCAAATAATGAGGTCTTCATGTAATGATGTAATCGGATTGCTTTGGCAGACATAAAGCATGCAAATCAGATGTGAAGTCATTATTTTGAAAAATATTTTCTAGACAGCGCATCCAACTGTAGTTTTTCGTCCAGAATAATGGTGATTCCTATAGCCCAAATGTATGAAGCCTTAAAAAGTGATAAGGTGGAGACTGATAAAAAAAAGTGATAAAGTACCAGACAGTCAGTGCAGGGCACTGAAGCTGAAGCCAGAGTAAGGGATTGGAGGAAAACCAAAATAGACTGGTCTATTTACTAAGCTAACTGCCATGTCACAGGCTGGGTTTAAAAAATGACAGTTGATTGGTTGGTACTTTATCTCCGTCCACTTTATCTCTCTCCAAGGCTTAGTACATAGGCCCCTAGAAGCCACAGTGTACTCCCATAGTTCAGATTCTATGGGAGACTACTGGATGCCCACCTGTGCTCACCTGTTACAGAGTTATTAAGGCTCAGGGGCTACAACCCAACAAGCGGTGTTCCAGGAAGTGTCATCAAGGATGCATGGACGAAATTATGAAGTCTATTTACTAAGCCTTGGATGGAGATAAAGTGGACGGAGATAAAGTACCAGCCAACCCGCTCCTAACGGTCATTTTTCAAACACACCCTGTGACACGGCAGGTAGAAGCTGATTGGCTGGTACTTTATCTCCATCCAGGTAATGGTTATGGGTTCAATTCCCACCATGGCCCTAACTGTGTGGAGTTTGTATATTCTCCCCATACTTGTGTGGGTTTCCTCTGGGTACTCCGGTTTCCTCCCACAATCCAAAAATATACTGGTAGGTCAATTGGCACCCAGCAAAATTAACCCTAGCGTAAATGTGTGTGCGTGTACATGTGGTAGGGAATATAGATTGTAAGCTCCACTGGGGCAGGGACTGATGTGAATGGACAATTATTCTCTCTGTAAAGCGCTACGGAATATGTGTGCGCTGTATAAATAACGGATATTATTATTATTATTATTATTAATAATATATAATGATAATGCAAGGCTTAGTAAATACCTCTATTTTGACAGCAGCTGTTAAAGCTGCAGTGAATACAGCTCAGGTTGAATATACTGCACAAGCACCCAGGTTATGGCTATCTGTGATCATTTCTCTGCATGTTATGGTATTATATAAAAAGCTTTGCACACAGAGGTTAAGGTTATATCATTGTGTACCACTCTCACGTATGCCCTGAACATTATTGACAGTAAATGCAGAGGTTCAGTAAAATCCTGGTCAACACATAACAAATAGATTTGAAAGAGGAAAGCAATTAGGAAGAATTATTTATGCACTTACTAGAACACAAAAAACAAACATACAAAAAGAAAAGGTTCTAAGAGCTGCCATTTTCTGTATCATAATGCAATGCCAAACATACATGTAGTAAGTGACTGGTCGTTCTGCACAACACCAACCGTCCATATTCTAGCAATTTGAATTATATAAATACATTTTTTTTTTAAAAAGATACAAAAAGAACCTAGAGTTATAGGAGGACCCTCTGGCCTCAGGTTACATAACTTTCTTTGAAGACAGCGGAGGTTATACCCAGAAGGTCTTGGTTAGAGTGAAACAGAAGTCCCAAATACAGCAATAGGTACTTCCGGTGTCATACACATAGGCGTCACATTACATGCTGTTTGTAGCATTTTTAATGCTATTATAACAAATATAAATGAGGCTGAAGCTGAAAACAATTGTTTATGGTGTCACCAAGCATTCATACGTGTACTAGTAGCGTTTTGTGTGTGTGTGGGGGGGAGGTTGGATATGATGTTGGTGTTCAGTGCAAGTCCAGACACGTAGAATTAAACATAATGTCCCCAAATAAAAGGATTAGTTAACGAGGCCATGTGAAACGCGTTCATGTTTGGCATGTAGCAGCACTACCGCTTATGGTTTTCTTTCTGTCAGATTGTGGAACAAAATAAAAACTGGTTGGTTGGTACTTTATCGCTCTTCAAACATTGATAAATCTCCTTTATTCAAAAACCTGTCACACAGAACAAAATAAATGCTGCAGTAATAAATACAAACTCCCTCTGCATATAGGGACTAGGACAACAATTAATTAAAGAACACTTATATAGCATCACCATGCATCCATGTACAGTATGTGTAGTCAATGGAGTTAAAGAACACATAATGTGAGACCTTAATGTCATCTAAACACATTAGCGGCAAGAAGGAAACTGCCCAACGGCTCCATTTAATAATTTCAATATCCACGTCACAGGAGGAGAAGTCAGGCGATAAAGAAAGACTGGAAGAGTGCATTTAGGAGGGGAGTCTATGAATGGAGCACCACTGGTGCTGTGCTACTATGTAATGTATGGGCAGAGAAGTAATGTCCTATGTGCTGATCTATGCATATACTGTAGGTTTTACAATAAATGAATAGGAAAACCCCACACATAAATAATCGAGTGAGTGCGAGCAGGTACAATATTTTTAATGTAAAGAAACCATAATGATTTACTTCATTCTATCGCCTGATCAGTTTTGACACACACACACACACACACACACACACACACACACACACACACACACACACACACACACACACACACACACACACACACACACACACACACACCACTATGTTACTTCAAAGAAGTCTTAAAAACACATTAACTAAGAGTTTCTCTTTTCCCAAGTCTGCCTGTAATCTACAAGTAATAAATCACTAGTAGATAATAAAGCCTCACTTGCGGCAAATCACCAGGTTCTCAGCGTCCTGCCTGTGTAACGATTCACTTTCCCAGAATCTCTAACCGCGGCTTGTGGGAACATCTGCAGCCATGTAGCCGTGTTGTCCTTTATATGTTACAGAGATGATAGAAGTAATAAATAAATAAAAACCTCCTCCTGTGCCCTGTAGATCCGCATACAGGTTTTAGAGATATGACCGTACGCTAATGCATTGGCAGCTAGGACTGTGTACGCAGCAGATGTGTGAAAATAGGCTACTGCTGTAGGTTGGTGTCTTCCTGTCATTCGTATGATCCAAACAGCTAATGGCAGATTAAAAGCCCAAACCTATTCGGGTGTGGATCATAGGGTAGACAGTCATTAGGTTGACAGTGACTAGTTCAACACCTGAAATAGGTCGACACGTACATTATGTCGACATGGAAAAGGGTTGACATGAATTTTTTTATATATTTTTTGTGTCGTTTTCTTCATAAAGTGACCGGGAACCCCAATTAGTGCATCCCTTCGCTTGCCATGCTTCGGGCAAGGTTACTACTCCCAGTCGTAGTCCATGTGGATATTAAAATATGAAAAAGTTCAAAAAAGGGAAAAATTTTAAAACCTCATGTCGACCTTTTCACGTGTCGACACTTGCCATGTCAACCTAGTGAACATGTCAACCTAAAGCATGTCGACCAATAGCGGTCGACCTAATGTGTCGACCTAAAGACTGGATACCACCTATTCAAACAGCATACAAACATCAGTGAATAAAAGCAAAACCTCACTACAGTATGTGCTCACATCCCAGCGTCACGTAAAGCACAGCATTGCTTCCACGTAATTGATTAATACTTACTAGGCTTCAAAATGTATTCTACAAGAGACGGAGAACAGTTTTGCAGTCTTGCCTAGGGACAGGTTACATAGGATATACTCATGCACAATGATATAATTAACTGCTTTCAAAAACACAGAGTGTATTATATTGTGTAAGACTAAAGGTGCAACCAACTAGACAGGATGATAAGAAGTCATGAAATGCTGAGGTGTCTGGCCAACTGAGAAATACTTCAATCTGCAAAACAAGGAACAGCTGCTAATATATGTTACTGGAATCCTCGCTGTATGTAGAATAATTCTTTTTATACATTCGTATAAAAAAAAAAGTCTGTAAAATTTGATTTGAAAAAAACCTCTACAATTTTAAAAGCCATATTAGGAATCGCATTGTGCAGGTATAAATGATTTTGCTTGATGTAAAGCTTGACTGTCGCCAAGTGATGTGATGTCTTCAGTAAGTTTCAGTAGAAACAGCTGCAGTCCCTAAGTTATTTTAAAAAAATATAGGAAGTCAAGATTGGTACAGCATGTTCTTGGTCATAGAAAGGCATCTACTCCCTACACTCATTATACACAAGTCTGATGATTGCACCCCTCTGAGACACTGTGGGGGCCATTTAATTCTCTGCCACGTGGTGCCTTCATAGTTTTGAGGAAGGACATTGCAATCTATCTTCACTCATTTTTTTCTTGAATCCCACCGCAGAGAATTATGTAAGAATAATACACTAGAACTAAGGTTCCCAAACGGTACCCCTAGGCCAAAAGTTCCTCAAGAAATTTTGAAGAAATATTCAATAAAGTTCACTGTGTTTATAGGTTATGCTTAGGTTCCGTTTGTGGTGAGGGACAACATTTGCTTGTGTTTGTCCGCACATTTTTTTGATTGGCAGCCACAAGAGCTGGTTTTGCCTATTCTACTGACCATAAATAATTTAATTTGGTCCTGGACCACCAATCCAAGCCCCCCTGCAAGTGTCCCAAGGCAGACCAGGGTGCCTAGGCACAGTTTGAGAACTACTGCACTAGAATACAAGGTTATAAAAATGTACATCAAATTCTAAAAAAAACTGTTCAAGTGTCCACAATGAAATAGTGCATAGAGAATATTCTCATCACGCTTCTCTTTGGCAATCAGGTGCTGTTTCAAAACATACCCTACACATTTCGTTAACTGATTTCATCATCAGAGGGCCTTTTTTAAGATTTGATGTAAATTTTTCTATTAAAATAGGCTGCTTTTACATACTTCACGAGCCCATGTCACCTATTTTCTTATTGTATTACATTATTTATATTTACCATGGTTTAGATTTTTCTTTTGACTGTATGGTAACAGACGTGGGGAAAAAAAAGAAGTAAAACATAAAACAGCGAAGCAGGATCAGTTAAAGTATGCAATTATTAATCACTGGGCATCTATTCACAAAGCCTTTGGTAGCGCAAACTCAATATGAAGTCTGATTTAGTAGTAACCTCTGAGACATGCAGAGCCGCAGGTGACTTGTCAAGGGTTCTTGTGGTGACAGCTTGGTGATACAACAACTAACAAGAACAACAAGAAAGAGCAAACACACAGCTGCTGATAAGCGTTAGACTGCTCACAGGTCAGAACCCATCAAGCACTAAAACACAGCGAGCCCTGGGAATGATATGATTAGGGAGGCCAATCCCGTTCCATTTTTTTCAATCCCGGGTATCGGGATTGAAAAATGGTCAATCCCGGGATTGGCTTTTCCCTATGTGGCCACCCTCTCGCACACCCCCGCCCGCACACATAATTTACCAGATATCGAAGGCGAGCGGGCAACATCATTTTCTCTCTCTCGGCGGCGGGTGACGGAGCAGCGTGACCTCGCGCTGCACGTCATGCTGCAATGGGGAGCCGGGAGGAGGAAGCCAAGCAGCGTCTGAGATCAACGCTGATCCCTCAAATCCCCCTGGATTGGAGCTTCCAATCCCGGGGGATGCTGGGATTGGAAGCTACACATGTCTGCAACATGCTGGTATGTATAGTTCAACAACAGCTGGAGGGCTAAATGTTCCCCACCCCTGTTTTATGGGAACCCAAGTTTATAATCCTCTACTGTTTCAATTAGCTAGAAATAAACAATCAATCCAAGAGGGGATCACTACTGGTCATGACACAGCGGAAACACAGACCCAGGATGGAATGTTTCAAGACTATAACGGCATCACATAGGGTCCGTCACAACACAAGCACTGCGCACACAAACATTCATTGCGGCATTATTTGTGGTTTTGGGCTGCAGAATCTCTTCAGGCAATGGCCAAAACAAACACCACTGGAACCAATCTGCAAGATAATCTGCTGCATCATCCACATAGACTCATTTACAACAGAAACTCATTTCACTTACAAAACTCCCTATTTATTGTAATATCAAAAAGATGTCTGGATAAACAAACCCCTTGGAGTCACGGATTGCTTTGAAATGGAAGATCTAATAGGTTAAGGGTTTAGGCAGGAGATGGATGATAAGTATGGAATTATGCCGCTCGGGTGATTGCTTGTAGAGCACTGGGGACATACTGTAGGATATAAGAAGAAAGAAGGCAGCTTCTGAAGAGCAGCTATACCCCGACCTGTATCTTCCAGGATATTATTTTGGTTCCCATTTATAAATACCTAAAGAAACCACACAGAATGAATCACCTTCCTACATCCTTTCACTACTCTGTCTGACTCTCTACCTATGTTCTATCATCTACCAATGACCTGTGACTATCACCTCCTACTCCCATCTCCAGCCCTCTCCTGTGCCGCACCTACAGCGGTGTCCTCATACACCAATATGCCACGAAACGCCCGGCCCTACTGAGCAGTACTGCGATGTTAAATACTAATACTACAGTTTTATCCATGTTTCCCCTTGTCCTAGCCTACTGAGGTACTATAGTTGTAATTATGGTATGCGCTTAAAATACCGCCCGTCAGGATCCTGGCTGTCTCAATACCACCGTTGGGATACCGACCGGGGTACTATACTTCCACCGGAATACTGGCGAGGTAGGTGATTCTCCCTCTGCGGGTGTCCACGACACCCATAAAGAGAATAAAACCTGTGGCGAGCAAAGACCACCACCGAGCCTGCAGCGTGCCAGAATTCTGATGCACAGGATGCCAATGTCTGTATATGGACATTCGGCATCACGTGCACCAGCATCCCATACCGATCCCGTAATTACTCAGTACTGGTGAGCAGGTGAGGTTATGGCCAGAGTAGTGCACTTTCAGGGCTCCCACCAAAGTAATGTAAACAAGGCACACTACACAATGTAACAAGCAAAATAAATAACACAGGAACAGTAAGACAACACTGTCTCTTTATAAAGCTTGGCAAACATGATCAGAAGGATAAAGTGTTAGCTGGATATACATGCAGTGCAGCAGGGACGTGCAGTCAGGGGAGGCAGGGGAGGCAGTGCCTCCCCTGTCATTCTCCCCTGTCATTAATGATTACAATAATATAAAGAAGATACTTATGACACATATTCTGTGTCCTAAGTATATGCTTTATATTATTGTAATGATTTTTACACTTTAAAACACGTTACAATTTGTTGTGGAGGCACAGAGAGCGGTGCCTCCTGCGGATAATGACAAAAGGGCGGATGTGGGGGGCGGGCAGGGGGCGGGGCCAAGGACAGGGCTGTAAAAGCCCATTATAAAAAGCATGATAAGCGGCACCAGTGTGAGTGCCTCAGTGACAGGGGCGTGCTTTCAGCACATATGAAAGCACTCCCCTGTCACTGCTGCAGATTTGATTGGGCACCAGAATTTGAGGTCACCCTGTGGACCAGCCTACCTCATCACCGCTATCTGACTTATCATCTCCCCCGTCCAGCGCCAGTGCCAACGCCGCTCATCTCTCCTCTCCCCCCCCCCCCCCCCCCCCCACCCCCCTGCGCTATGTGACTTCTCCGTCCCGGCTCATTACCATCCAGGTCATCACTCCCCCTTTCCCCAGTCATCACCCCCCTTTCCCCGGTCATCACCGCTGCACTATGTAACTTACCATCTCCCCCGTCCCCGCTTAGCACCGGCGCCGCTCATCACCCCCCCCCCCCACCTCATCACCGCTATATGACTTACTGTGCCATGTCCCCCCCTCCCCCTACTAGCTAGAGTGTGTGATATTTCCCCCCCTCCCCCTACTACCTAGAGTGTGTGCCATGTCCCCCCCTCCCCCTACTAGCTAGAGTGTGTGCCATATCCCCCCCTCCCCCTACTAGCTAGTGTGTGCCATGTCCCCCCCTCCCCCTACTAGCTAGAGTGTGTGCCATGTCCCCCCTCCCCCTACTAGCTGAAGTGTGTGCCATGTCCCCCCCTCCCCCTACTAGCTAAAGTGTGTGCCATGTCTCCCCCTCCCCCCACTAGCTAAAGTGTGTGTGCCATGTCCCCCCCTCCCCCTACTAGCTAATGTGTGTGTGCCATGTCCCCCCCTCCCCCTACTAGCTAAAGTGTGTTCCACGTCCCCCCGCTGGCCCAATCGCTGGCTAATGTGCACAGCAACAGCGGCGGGAAACCACAGACCCAGCGTGATTTGAGCGGTGCCCGGTGATCTCCTCCTCCGCCCTCTCTCAGACAGAAGCCCCTGTTCGGTGGCCGGCGGCTGTGTAGAGCGCACAGCCGCTCACCGCCGCCCACCGCTCACCACCGCCGCCAGCCGCTCACCGCCACCAGCAACAACAAATGAGTCAGGTAATGTTCATCTGCTGTCACCCTCTCTGTTCCTGTCGTTACTGTCCCTACTGTCACACTCTCTCCCTGCTGTCACTGTCGTCACTCTCTCTCCCTGTCGTCACTCTGGCTGTCCCTGCTATCAAAATTTCAGCTCACTCAGTGTGCTACAATGTGACTGTCGTCTCATTCAGTGTGCTACAATGTGAATTTCGGCTCATTTAGTGTGCTACAATGTGACTGTCGGCTTATTCAGTGTGCTACAAGGTGAATTTCGGCTCATTTAGTGTGCTACAATGTGACTGTCGGCTCATTCACTGTGCTATAATGTGAATTTTGGCTAATTCAGTGTGCTACAATGTGAATTTCGGCTCATTCAGTGTGCTACAATGTGACTGTCTGCTCATTCAGTGTGCAGCAATGTGAATTTCGGCTCATTCAGTGTGCTACAATGAGAATTTCGGCTCATTCAGTGTGCTACAATGAGAATTTCGGCTCATTCAGTGTGCTACAATGAGAATTTCGGCTCATTCAGTGTGCTTCAATGTGACTGTCGGCTCATTCAGTGTGCTATAATGTGAATTTCGGCTCATTCAGTGTGTTACAATGTGAATGTTGGCTCATTCAGTGTGCTACAATGTGAATGTCGGCTCATTCAGTGTGCTACAATGTGAATTTCTGCTCATACCGTGTGCTATAAGATGAAAGGGGCACCAGTACTAGATAGTATAAGGGGTTCTACTACACTGGACACGCCCCCTATTGGGTGACCATGCCCCCTTTTCTGGAGCGCGCATAATTGCATCCTTGACTTTTGCATACCCCCACTTCAAAATTATATATCAGTGCCTCCCCAGGCAATGACCTCACCGCACGTCACTGCAGTGCAGTCAGGGTAGGAAGGGGTGACAGAGCCTCACCCAGCGACAGACTGGGCACCAAATTCGGCCCTGGCAAGCGAACACGTCTAGTAACGGCGCATCTGTGCACTAGCGACGGGGGCGTGAAACAAGTCAAGGGGGGCGTGGACTCGCGGCACACCAGCCCATCGGCCCTTCTGGCATTTGCCGGACGTGCCAGATGGGCAGTCCAGTCCTGGCCTCGCCTGCCATACTCCAAGAGTTTGGACTATAAAAATGATTAGAATAATACAAAGAAGATATTTATAACTTAACAAAGTTCGCTATATTTGTGGTGCTCCGCTGCAAATACAGGGAGAGATGAGATGTGTGGCAGCGATGTCCTGAGCTTCCTCTGATGGTCAGACACTGCCTGGCGGGAGCAGGGGTGGGGGCTGCGCCACAGCCAATAACACCGCAGGGGAAAAGGAGCAGGGGAGGCAGCAGTCACATCTGCCTCACTGAGGGGGGCGGCGTGTCAGCTAGAGAGCTGGCGGGAGACTTCACCTCAAGTCCTCACACTTCTACTCGCTTGCTGCTGGAGTCTGAGGGCTTGGCACAACACCAGTCTCCTCCCACCGAATCAGATAGCCATCACAGACACATGACCAGGTCCCAGCAGCAGCAGTGAGTAGAGGGATGTAGGCTGCTAAGGGGCTTGCAGTCTACTGCAGCAGCAACATCAGCCCAATGCCCCCCTCTCCCTGTCTTCCGCCATCACAGTGTCTCCCACCATCACTCCCCCCCCCCAACCCAGTGTCTCCCACCTTCCCTCCCTAACCAGCCCATAGGCCCATGCCCCCCCCCACATAGCCCATTCACAATGCCCACCCCATTCAGCCCAATTCCACCCCCTTCTGCAGCCTAGTGTTGCCTACTCTCACCACCATCTCACTACCTCTTCGTTCCATCCATCCCAGTGCCGACCCCTATACACTGTCCCCTCATATAGATGTGTCCTCTATCATAGTTGCTGCAGTCACATTGCACAGCCCTTCTAGATGCGCCTAGCCGGGCTTTTTGTTGTGTATTTTACCCCTGGAAAGTGTGTTCCAGAAAACACTGTAATAATTAACTGGTAATAATAAATAATGTAGCACTTCCGTATGCAGATACAGCCACAGTCGCATAGCGATGCGAATAAGGCACATGTGTGAGTGGTTAAATATTGCACGGCCAAAGGGTGTGCAATGGTTAAGGGGTCGAAGCCCTTGGAACGGCATGAACAGCGCACGCAGGGCCTGATGAATTACCTAGTAGGTGCTGTGGTTGGGGGAGTTGCGGGTGCGGAAGAGACGTGGATGGGGCCCTGGGGTGCCGCGGGTGGGGGAGGGGTGGATGCGGGAGAGCCACGGGTGGGGGAGGGTGCGAGGATGCGTGGGTGCCGCGGGTGGGGGTGGAGCGGTTGCGGGGGTGCTGCGGGTGGGGGAGGGTCGGGTGCGATGAGGTGGTGCCGCGGGTGGGGGAGGGGTGGATGTGGGAGAGTCGCGGGTGGGGGAGGGTGCGTGGGTTCCGTGGGTGGGGGTGGAGCGGTTGCGGGGATGCTGCGGGTGGGGGATGGGCGGGTGCGATGTGGTGGTGCCGCGGGTGGGGGAAGGGGGGGGGGGGGTCCGGAGCAACCACAGGTGCTGGAGGGGGGGTGTGGGGGTGCCGCGGATGGGACCCGGAGGTACTGTGAGTGGGGGGAGGGGCGGGTAATGCTTCTCCTCCTGGAAATAGCTAAGCTGCTGTCCTCCCTTTGGCAGTGGCTCTCCTGGAGACTCGCACAGCAGCCAGTCACTATTGTTAGCACCGGTGTCCCAACGCGCCGCATTACAGGGAAGACGATGCACTCAATAAACTACAGCTCCGAGCAGCCCTTAGCACCGGAATGTTTCGGCGCTAAGGGCTGCTGGGAGCTGTAGTTTATTTAGTGCATCTACTTCTCTGTAATGCGGCACGTTGGGACACCAGCGCTAACACTAGTGACTGGCTGGCAGAACTGACTGACTCGCTGAATCAATGTAAAAGGTGAGAATGCTGTGCAGTGTCAGTGACACTGCAAACCCACTGCACAGCACTGTCATCTTTTACATTGATACAGCGTCCAGACATTACTCTGCGATATCACCCACTGTATCCGTTACATTAGCCATCTCGAGCGATCGGGTCAGAATGACCCCCATAGGATGCTGCAATAAAAGGATTTTTTTCCCCCCTATCTACAGCGCAGGGACTTGCTGCAGATGGAGTGGCATACCCTCCAGCTGTACCTTTTTGGCAGGTACAGTACTTTTTATGGTCTGTACCGATTTTTGGCTCTTCAAACTTCCATTGAAAGTATAGGAAAGGGGGTGTGGCCACGCCACTGTACCCGTGGCCACGACCCCTTTTTGAATTTGTAGCAATTTTTATGTGTAAATTGGTGGAGGGTATGTTGCTGCAGATGCAGAGGGCCTATTTTGGGGTGTGGACCGGGAGCTGCAGCTCCATCAGCCCCATTGTTAATACTGCTCTGGGAACACACAGAGCCAAAGGGCAGAGCCTCTCATTGGATGTAACCTGTGTGGGAGGGTGTTTCTCGCCCAATCAGCTGTGGACTGGGTGTGATAGACCTGCTGCTAACCCAATGAGAGCTCCTAGCCACGCCCAGCGTTATACACACAGGCACAGAGTCACAGATCTGGGCTATTATATAAGAGATTACTTGCAGTCTGACACCCCAAGCTCTGTAGCCAGCCCGAAGAAGGGCTATGCGCAGCCCTAGGCTGGCCCCACCCCCAACATGAGACACTGTGATAGGAGCAGGGCTCCCAGCACTAGTAAATACAGCCCTGACCTAGGCATCCTTATCCGCCTTATTAGGAGAATAGTCTAAATGCTTTTACAATCAAGTTCATTTCATTTATGAGTAAGTAGAAAAAAAAAAAGAAAAAAAAAAAACACATGTAAGTGCCACCCAAACCTAATTATAACTGTTCTACTCTTTCCAGGAAATATGTATGATGGAAATGAACATGATTGCTGAAGCACTTAGACTATGCTCCTAATTAAGTTTGTTTTCCTTTTTTTTTTTTTACATTAAAACGCTGCTCGGATGGCCTGTTCCTTCATATGACATAAGTACGTTAGGAGCAGTAGGCCTTTGCTTAAGGCTGGTGGTAATTTCCACAGTGTAAAAGTCAATCTTTATGCAGAAAATGACAACTCTACCGACGTGCATTTATCTGAGGAGGTGACTGGATCACGTGGATGGAGTGACGCAGGAATGGCGAGACACTATTATGCTCCAAGTAGAAGAGGGGTTTCCAGAGGACAGGGAACAGCTTAAGCTGCAGTATAAATTCACCCCGATATAACGCATGACAATAAAGAATACAGTGTAACGAGATACAAAAGGGAAAAATCCAAGAATCTCACTCAATAATAATCGGGTTATAATCGAAAATTATAATCTCTAATCGCTGCTAAGAAATTATATATCACCAGAATGTATTAAACACACCCGGGGACAGGGGCTCCAATAGGAACTGCCCCTGCCATATGTGTGAAGTGATCACTTTACTTGCTGGTTCGGGACCAGGACATGCTGCTACTTTGGATCTCTCGCCTGGTAAATGTTGCAGAAATGTAGTTACAATTGCCGACAGAGCTTGGTAAATTCAACGATTTAGCAGCCTCCATAGATCTCTGATGGGATGAGTATGATTTCCCAACTGACGGGATTCCCAGCGGTTGACACACCAATGTCAGAATGCCAGCCTCGAGTGCAGCGCGCCCCCTTGCGGGCTCACTGCGCTTTGGGCCCGGTGGCGAACTTCGGTCGCCACAAGGTTCTATTCCCCTTCGGGTGGTGGCGTGGACCACCACCCAAGTGGAGTTTCTGGCCGGCAGTCGGGATTCCGAATGTCTGCGTTTTAATGACTGTCGGGATTTAGAACGCTGGGATCCTGACAGTCGGGAATATAACTGCATACCTCTCTGTTGCTGTGCTCCATATATACATCTCAGGGATGATTATTATTTGTGGATATCCCCTGAAAACACCCATAGACATTTAATTAAATATGCCCCTCAGTAACAAGATAAATGTATTTATGTATGAAGTATCGAATGACTGAAAAATGTGGCAACACATTGTCACATGATCACAGGCCCCGTCTTTGTAATTCAGAGTTACAAATCATACAAAATACAAATCACGCACATACATACAAAACAAATAACTAATTAACACCAAAATAAGAATAAAAGAAAACCATTTTAAGCTATTCCAGATAACAGACCGAAATGATGGTTTGAATTTAATTAAGAAACATTTTCTACAAAACAATAGTAAAAGGTCTACCACTGCCTCCTATATTATAGGGAATATGGTCAATGACCTTTCTCCTAAACCCATGATACAGGATATCACCCCCTAACCCTAACTCTTCCTTGCCACAGCCTAAAGGGCCCTACACATTGGCCGATGTGTGCGGCTGATATGAACAATCTTGTTCAGTAATGAACGAGAAATTGTTCATATTTTTCAGTTGTAGGCACTAACGATGAACAATGTGCAGCCCCGCGGTCGTCGTTGGTGCCGGCTCGTTTATACCTGCAAGCCAATATGGACAATATCATCCATATTAGCATGCAGGATTATAGGGCCGGGTGATGTCAGGGAGTGAAGAAACTTCACTCCTCCCGTCATTCCGCCCGCGGGACGTCCGTCGGCCACCTCGGCAGCAAATCACCCCGTGTGTAGGGCCCATAACCCTCCCCAGTGGTGCCTAAATCTAACCCCCCTCTCCGCAGCCCAACCCTAACCACTACCCCCCACCTGCCCCCCCCCCCCAACCAAAGCCTTACATTCGGGATGTTGGCGGCCAAGATTCCAGCGTCGGCATTCCAAGTGATGCCAGAGTTCTGGCATTTTGGCTGCATGTCAGAATTCCGAGGCTGGCATCCTGACCGCATCCCCATTTAAGTGATGCTATTTGGTTTAATTAATAGCTGCCAGATATCATTTCCATAGGTTGGTTATTAAGTTACCCAATAGAGATTTAAAGCATATTACTACCGAATATTCCCAAGTGTAAAGTGCAACAGAAAATGCTAGCGTTACGTAAGTAACCAATAAAAAATAATAACACTATAACCAAACAGAGCCCAGAAGCTGCACACAACACAATAATTAGGTAACACGGGTGTAGTAGGGTATGCTGGCGGCCGGGCTCCCGGAGACCAGCATACCGGCGCCGGAAGCCCGACCGCCGGCATACCGACAGCGTGGTGAGCGCAAATGAACCCCTTGCGGGCTCGCTGTGCTCGCCACGCTACGTGCGCCACGCTATCTGTTCTCCCTCCAGGGGGGTCGTGGACCCCCAAGAGGTAGAAAAAGTGTCGGTATGCCGGCTGTCGGGATTCCGGCGCCCGTATACTGTGCTTCAGGATACCGACAGCCGGCAACCTGAAGACCACCCAGGTAACGGGTGTAGCAGGGTATGCCGGCGGCCGGGCTCCGCTTTAATGTTACTGAATAGATCATTGCTGCATATTGAATAAACAACCTCATCCTATCTTAAAGTGTGCCCATAATTGTTTGTGTAAGAGGAATTTATGTCTGGGAAAACTTCTAGGGGGGGGGAGGGGGGTGTTTCTATTACACAGTTACAGTCATTATATGGCATGAATACACTGAAAAAAACATTAAGGGCATAACCTTTCCAGCAAAGAGATTTCATCAAGATAGGTAATGCTCCGGCTTCCCGGCCAGCAGACACAATAACTGAAAACAAAATCCATGAGTCAGCAGCTCGCCGACCATTCTCCAAGAGCCTCATCAGCGCAGAGACTTCCAACACAGCGTAGAGGAAACAATCTCTCATTGCACTGACAGATGGTGACTGTACAGAACCTTTCCTTCATCAGCGCTTTCCAATTGCTAAATTCATATACGTAGACCTCAACTGTGTCATATTACAACCAGCATATTAGTACTAATTCCCTATTAAAAATGCTGCAGGACAACTTCACCCATAAACGTAAATACAGATAAACAAACCAGGAAGATAAATGCAGAGTTCAGCTTTATGCTACAGTACGTGCGCAAGTTCACTGCTAACAACGGGCCTAATTCAGACCTGATCTGTGCTGCGTGTTTTCGCACAGCAGCCGATCAGGTCTTAACTGCGCATGCGTTGCAGTGCGCCGGCGCATGCCAGACAGCCGATGCCCGTCTCAGCCCTGCGATCGCCTCTGCCTGATTGACAGGAAGAGGCGATCGCTGGGCGGGAGGGAGCGGGCGAGTAGCTCCCTGCCAGCGCGCAGGGTCTGCGCAGGTAGGGAGCTACTCTTCAAGAACAAAAGCGTTTGTACTTGTGCGGGGTGGGGTAGGGCCTGACATGCGGGGTGGGCTAGCCCTGTGCTGGGCATCCCCCCGCATGTTGGGCCTAATTCACAGACATCTACAGAGGCCAATTGTCTGAACAATGGCAGAGAAGAGGTCTCAGGCTCCTGTGCCACTAACACACGCAGAGCCCACCCAGTAGGATGGTGCTGCTGATCCCAATAGGGTGAGATCAGTCTAGCCAGTGTATTGAAGATTAGTGCAACTCACCAGTGCAGCAAGATGGCTACAGAGGCAGTAACGCATTCAGGCTTCCATTTATCAAGCCTTGGAGAGTGATAAATAGTCACAGGCCGTGTTTGAAAAATGACAGTTAGAAGCGGAATGGCTGGTACTTTATCACCGTGCTATTTATCACTTTCCAAGGCTTGATAAATCTGGTCCTCAGTATGATATCCCGATGGACGGGATGCCGGCGGTCAGAATACAGATAGCAGCATCCCGACCATCAGAATCCTGACCTGCCCCCTGGAATTATTATTATTATCCTTTATTTATATGGCGCCACAAGGGTTCCGCAGCGCCCAATTACAGAGTACATAAATAATCAAACAGGAAAACCGCAACTTACAGTTGATGACAGTATAGGACAATGTACAGGATAAATAAACATAGTTACATCAGCAGATGACACTGGAATAAGTATCAGGTGGCAGAAGACTGCTGGATGTGGTGCAGTTGAAGATTATTAAAGTAAGACAAAGGATAAGCACATGAGGGAAGAGGGCCCTGCTCGTGAGAGCTTACATTCTAAATGTACCTTAACCCTCCCCTGCCCCATCTACCCTAACCCTCCCTTGTGGGTGCCCAACCCTAACCCTCCCGGGTGGTGCCTAACCCTAACCCTCCCTTCCCCGCTGCCTAAACCTAATGGGGCGTACACACGGGGCGACACAATGCTGTGTACAAAGCAATCTAGGTTAGCACAGATCGCTCAGCACACATCACTATACACACAGCGATGTGTACTGAGCAATCTGTGCTAACAAGTGTTCTTCATGCACATGCTAAGCGATCTAACTAGATCTTGCCTGCATGTGCAAAAGATCTGAGCGGGCAGGGGAGTGGAATGGGGGGGGCTTGGGGGCAGCTCGCTCCCCCAAACAAGAGAGGCGCCATCCACCCGGATTCACAATCCCCTGCCTGTACATGCCGTCACCAGCTGCAGCAGAGCCCTCTGTATACCGCTCAGCAGAGTCTGCAAAGCAGGGAGGCGCCGCTCTGCAACTCTGCAGTATTCCGCAGCTGCTAGACGCTGACAGCGTAGCTGCCTGTCATAACATATGACAGGCGCAGCGCCTGTCAAATTGTATGACAGGCAGCGGCGCTGTCAGAAGCTAGCATGGCTTCCCAGCCCCAGCAGTGTCCTGGGTCAATATACAGGCGATAGCTGCGGAGGGAAAGAAAGCAGCTACATCAGCGTCTAGAGCTGCAGCCGTGCCTATTTACCACCTGTGCCTGGTCGGGCCCCCCTCAATCCCAAAACAGCTCAGAAAAAGGCAGGGTAGGAGGGAAGGGGGGGGGGGGGGGGTTGTTGGGAATAGTGAGCACCTGCTGAATCATTTCCCCATAGACCACCAGAGAAAACAGAGTTATTGAAAAATTTTAATTAACTGTGCTGATTTTAAATAAAATGTAATAGGAATAAATAGAAACCACACATATAACATTACACACACATATAATATCTATAAATCAGAAACAATATGAGTAAGTATTTAATGAAAAATGGTAGGGGGGTGGGTTTGGGTGGCAGGTAGGTGGTGTTCGGGCTGTACCTGGCATAATGTGTTTAAGCAGCTCTACCTGGCATCAAATGTATAAGGTGCTCTACTGTAGCGTAACGTGTATAAGGGGCTCTGCTGTGGTGTAATGTGTATAAGTGGCTCTTCTGTGTGGTGTGACGTGTATAAGGGGCTCTAGTGTGTGATATTCTGTGTATAAGGGTACTACTGTGCGCTTTACTGTGACTAACGGATGCTACTGTGTGTTGTAATGTGACTAACGGAAACTACTGTGCACTGCAATGTGACTAACGGATGGTACTGTGCAGTGTAATGTGACTAACGGATGCTGCTGTGCGGTGAAATGTTAGTAACACCACCACTGTGTGCTGTAATGTGAGTAACTGACACCACTGTGCAGTGAAATGTGACTATCAGACGCTATTGTGCAGTGTACTAGTACAGTGGGCTTTTTTTGTTTAAGGGGCACTACTTTGGGCATTGTGAATAAGAGACACTACTATGTGGTGTAATGTGAATCAGATTGTGCTACTGTGTGGGGTAATTTGAATTGGTATTGTGTGGACACGCCCCTTCCTTTTGAAACACCACCCCTTCGGCATGCACTATCCCTTTATTACATATGGGAGGGAGGGCACAAATTTATAGTTTGCAGGGAGGTGCCGAACACCTAGCACCGACCTTGGTGTAAAGTGATGCTGCTTTCACATAGCAAAACCTGCTTTTGAAACGGTTCTTTAAACGGTTCTTAAAACGGGTCTGAGCAGTTAAACCCCCTTCACATCGCATGTTGTAACCAGTATATTACCATTTCATTACCGTTTTGGTACCTTTCACACTGAACCCGTTTCATACAAAACAGTGGTTGTCATTATAAATGGACTTTTCTGGCCCACACATTATTAATTATTAATTAATTAATTATTTATTAATAATTTGGATAGTCGTACGATGGAACCCAGCAGCTTGAAGCATTTTAACCATGTTTTTATATATGAGTGCATACTTGACTGTCCCAGTTATTTGTTTGCAGATTTCCTCATCCCCTCTGATTCTTAGCAGCTCCCTCACCTCTTCATCACTCCAAGTTGCCATTGTATAATATATTTGCAGTAAGAAAATGCTTCTAAACCCACTCTCATGTGTCTGATGTGTTTTTCCTCCAGCTTCCTGCTTCTGCCTGGTGACATCACACATGGAGCCAGCCTATCACCTCCTGTGGCTTGGAAATACCGTTTCAGAGCCTTTCACACTGCACAGTGAAACGGTTCTGAACCGGGTAGGACCCTGCTTTTTAACCGTTTCAAAATACCAGTATTTTGAAAACGGTAAATTCAAGGTGGCCCTTTCACATCGCAGGTAGAACCGTTTAGGAAGGCTGAAAAATCAGCAATTTACCGGGTTAAAGCTGCGGTGTGAAAGGGGTATGACAGTAGTGGTGCCGGATGCACTGCTGCTAATACAGTGCGGGCAGCGCTGAAGCAGCCTGCGCCTGCCCCGTGTGCTCCGCCCTCTATCTCATCTCCTGTAGTGTCTGCGCTCTGCAGGGACGTGTTGCCGCCAGTGACAACAAAGGCAGTATAGCAGTTTGCCCGGGGGAAAGGTGTAGGGGAAAGGCGCAGAGGAGGTGCTCTACCAGACTAAGGACCCCATGTACAGCTGCGGTCCCATCTTCTCCCCTCGCACCCTCCCCGGGAAGTTCCCAAAGTGTCTACAAAGTGATCTCTAGTGCAGCCCGGGGGAAAGGTGTAGGGGAAAGGCGCAGGGGAGGTGCTCTACCAGACTAAGGACCCCATGTACAGCTGCGGTCCCATCTTCTCCCCTCGCCCCCTCCCCGGGAAGTTCCCAAAGTGTCTACAAAGTGATCTCTAGTGCAGCAGCAGGTAGCAGACTCACCCATCCTGCTGTTAGTAAGCATAACACTTGGCTTTTGAATCTGATTATTGTGTATTTGCTTAGTGCCAGAGAACACAAAGAGGAGCTGCTTTTTATAGCCCTTGCAGAACTGGCTTAAAAGGGCTGTAAAATCTCATTGTTTCTGAATGAACCCTCACTCACTGAGCCTGCAGAGTTCTCATTCTGACTAGTGCCCAGATTTATCAAGCCTTGGAGAGTGATAAATCGTATGGTGATAAAGTGCCAACCAACCAGCTCCTAACTGTCAGCTTACAGGTTGTGTTTGAAAAATGACAGGTGCTGATTGGTTGTTATATTATCACCGTGCAATTTATTACTCTCTAAGGCTTGATATATCTGGGCCTAAGTGGCTCTGCCAGGCAAAATGTGTGCAATGGTCTCTACCTGGCACAATGTGTATAATTAGCTCTATCTGGCGTAAGGTGTATAAGGAGCTACGTGGTATAATGTGCATAATGGGCTCTACCTGGTATAATGTGTATAATGAGCTAAGCGATCTAGACAGATTGCTTAGAAAATAGGCATAAATCGCCCCATGTGTATGCCCCATTACCCTCCCCGCTTGGTGCTAAGCCCTAATCTTCCCTTCTAAGTGCCTGAACCTAACCCTCCCTCCCCGGTACCTAACTATACCCTTCCCGTCCCTACACCCTATTCCCTTACCCTCTTCTAATGCCTAAACCAAACCTCCCACCCCCGCAGCAGGACACGAGTGCGTCCCACTGGAAGAAAGATCGGGATTGCGTCTGTCTGTATTTTGACGTCGGGATTTACAGTAGACGCCAAGTTTATGACATCCCTCGGGATTCTGCCGTTGGTATCTCGACCACCGGGATCCCGTCCTTCGAGATATTAACTGCATCCCAGTTACAAACCACACCACCCACTATAAGCCAGAAGACACTCTTGGATCCCCCTCCACACAACTATTAGCTGACTTACCGACATAACAACAATCACAAAACTGGGAACAATGTAAATGATATCTTGCACACAACCTGTCCCAGCTTTGGGACAGGATGTAATCAAGTCAGAGTTCGGCAGCCATGCGAAATACTGGCCGAAGTCTACGTTCTTTTTAAAAAAAATCAATCATTGACAAGGCATGGCTTAGCCTTGTAAGTGGTTGCCCCTTTAAAAAAAAAATGTCCGCGTTCGGCCTGCATCCCGCACGGCTGCCGAACTTGGACTTCAGTGCATCCCGCCCATGGGGTTTTCAAACACTCGTATTCCCAACTCACTCAGCACATACTGTATCAGGTGTCCCTAAGCTCACACAAACTCGTGTATCATAGACTGATTGTCAAAAAAAAAGTCAAACAGCGACACACTGGAAAGAAAAATCCTTATCCTCAAATCAATAATTAATGGAGTGTGGCTAGAATTCAAATTATAGTATAGTATGAGCACTAAATAATGTGCCAAACTGTTTAACAAGTACCTAGCTTGCATGGACAACACTGAGGTCAGCCCCACTCAATTTCCGTAAAGATGAAATAGTTTATACACGTTCTCCTAGCTCAGCCGATCGGTTATTATATAGCGTTACCCACATTATACGGATCATTAGTAAAGAGCAGGAAACGAAAAGTTTTTTATACACTTATCTGTAGATTTTAAATATTTTGCTAGTAACAAAGGACTAAATAAATAATAAGTAATAAAGTTGAATCAGTATGGTGAATAACGTATAACAAAGTATAAGATTTCATAATCGACTAGCAGCCTATAGCGCATTGATAACATAGAACTCGCATGGCTTGACAAGTTTTGTTTTTTTTAATTTGTAAGAGTTCTGTAGTAGCGACCCAATCCTATAGTCCTGAACAGGAGTCTGATCATTCTGAATACGTCTAGCACCTACGAAGGGACAAATATATAAAACATACATTTTGATTTAGTGACCACATAAGCCGCATGTTTATCAGACTAATCTGGCGCTCACAAAACAGCCAAATCAAATCCTTTATATATACACACCTACACCCATTATATGGCAAATCCGCCTGTATAAACAAAAGCAGCAATTCATTCACCGATGTATTAGGATGTCTGTTAATCACCAACGTATTAGTATTGTGTGTTGAGTTTTCATTTATCATTAATATTGCCGCTAAGAACTACGGTCCTGCAGTAATGAGTAATGAAAGGCTATGCCAAATAAAACAGAAACGTAACTTTACAGTATTGTAACAAAACTTTCTTTCCCCTTAATAAGGATGACCTCTCCTCTGGAATGCAGACATTGATTTTTCAGTAAAGTAACATTTAATTGTCTTGGATTAGAAGATTTCCATTTTACAGCAATAACCATTTATCTGTAACACAATCCAAGGCCAACTGAAATATTTATGCTTTGGATAAGAATGGCCTCGCAGGAACATGGAGACATCAATATTATTGTATGTATTGAGTTTTAAACATGGCTCAGTGTTTCTGTATTACCCAAGTCATCCTAATTTCATCTAGGGAATAGAGAGGGCAGGATCTGACTCATTAGCTTGCACGATATTAAATTCAACCTATTATGGATTGTGTGTAAAAAGCCCCAAACACACCACCTACATAACCCTCATAAATGATTCTTTCACCTATTAGTTTGCATCTAACACTCATGGGTAATTTATAAGGGTTGGGATCGAAATGCCAGCGGTCAGAATACCGACTGCGGCATCCCGAATGTGCAGAATCCCGGGGATACTTACCTTCCCCCAATGGATACTTACAGGCATACTTATCTTCCCCCAAATGGCCCTCTAACCCTAACCCTCCCTTCTTGCAGGCTACACCTAACACTATCCCCCCCCCCCCATAGCCTAAGCCTGACCCCCCCACAGCCGAACCCTAACCCTCCCCCCTCCGCAGCCTGAATGAGTTCAATTCCCAACCAAAGACTGTGTGTGGATTGGGGGGTCTATTTACTAAGCCTTGGATAGAGATAAAGTACCAGCCAATCGGCTCCTAACTGCTATGTCACAGGTTGTGTTTGAAAAATGACAGTTAGGAGCCGATTGGCTGGTACTTTATCTCCATCCAAGGCTTAGTAAATAGACCCTTTAGTTTGCTCTCCCTGTGTTGTGTGCATTTCCTCCCACACCCTAAAGACATACCGATTTGTGAATTGGTTTCGGATACATGAAGGGATGTATTAAAATACACTGCCGCACCTCGCAGCGATGCTAATCGCATATGTACTAAACATATGCGATTAACATTGCAATGCGGTGACAGGGGCTCCCCATGATACCTGTCAGAAGGTGTGCGGGGGGTCCATCACATCCCAGCCCCGGGAGGGGACGTGTGGTGGGAGCCCCCACGCTTTTCCTCCTCCCTCCTGCAGCTGGAAGCAGAAATGGCTGTGCAGCGGGGGAGAATGAGCTGGGGGATCGTGGAGCGGCACTGGTGGCTGCCTGGACATAGGTGAGGGGGCGGTCGGCGGGTGCGGCACTCGGTGGCAACGGGTGCGAAAAAACCCCATAGGCTTCTATAGGGTATTGCCATAAAAAGACTGCAATACCCTCAGCCCAGTGGCCGGGTCTTAGTACATAGTACATCCTGCCCATAAAATGAACCCTAGTGTGTATGTGTGTGCATGATGTAAACTCCACGGATGTGCATGACCAAATAGTACTGCGTAATAGAAGTGCACTATATAAATAACTATTAATACCTATATACTTACTGACCTTAATCTTTTGGATTTTCAAAATTAGTATTTTTATTTTAAACGCTTGTACACAAAATGTATATAGGCCTGAAAATAGAAACCATTGTTCCCAGTTTTGCCATACACCCACTCACAGTTTTAATACCCCTAATTTGTATAATGTTTCTCCCTGACATTACGAGCTTGTAAGAACACAGCTGTGACTTTTACCGTGCTTATACATAATGCTGCAGACCTCTATCATAGAAAATACTAAAACACAGTGTTTGATGTCTCCGAGGGAATGACACACCTATGTGACTATGGGGGAGATTTATCAAAGCTTGGAGAAAGAAAAAAGTACCAACCAATCAGCTCCTGCCAATTTTCAAGCACAGCCTGTAAAATGACAGTTAGAAGCTGATTGCTTAGTACTTCTCTCTCCTAGATTCATTTGTTGCCTTACAGCAATTAAATCACTGATTTTTTTTCTTTTCTACTACTTTTAGGGCACTAATATAGTGCAGAAGGATTTCAGAGAACGGCCATAGGCTTAGGTAAGTGCAAATTCAAACTCCTGGTGGAAAATAGAGATCATTCCTCCCACCCAGACTCCTACTCCTGTTTCTTAGGATGCGAGATGGAAACATTTACTAGCACCAGTATAAAAGCCCTGCTGCTCAATTCAGCAGATGTTTCGGAGATCACTGAAAAGTTTCCTCCCTCCACAGATATCTCTCAAACCCATGGGAAATATTAATTGTCAGAAGTTTTTCTCCCCGGTTCAGAACAGATGAGTGTCTAGGTTTTATTATTCAGGCGAGAGCAAAAGTTCAGCTCCTTTCACCGGGAAGATGTGAAGTCACTAGAAAGTCACCTACGCAGATTCGGTCAGCTGGCACAGGTTAAAAGGCTTCCATTTCTGGCACTCTTAATTGATCTCATCTTTATTAAGTGTCTAATTGAGCATTACACCTAGTTAAAAAAAAAAAAAAAAAAAGACAAGTAAAAGAAATTACACTGAAGAGCATTACAGTGCGATGACAGGTATGAACCGTCTAACATCAGCAACTAAGGAAATATTTTAGAACGTGTTGAGATTAAGTGCAGCATATGTACCATGTAGCGATCACTTGGAACAGAATTAGACAAATATTACCTATGCAGAAACCTTTTTCAGACCAGTCAGACGTGTCACAGAAAGCTTGGGAATTTCTGGTGATCGACGAGTTCACATGCTGTTACCAAACACGCTGTAGGTAGACCTACCATATTATCCCTTTAAACCATGACACTCATGAATTACACAGGGTCTGTGGCTGGCTGACTTCAAGCCTGCATTTCACCTGGTTTTAATCAGCCACAGAACCTGTGTAATTCATGAGTGTCCCAGTTTAAAGGGATAGTATACTAAGCCTACCGATAGTTATCGGTAAGAAACTCAAACAGGCTAAAATGTCAACAATAGCCAAGCATATTACTATGGCCGTGGATTAATAAATAGGTTAAATCTACCACTAGTCCCATCATCCAAAAAATATAAAAAATCATAACAAAGGAACCCAACGGTTTGAGCGGAGATACTAAACAGCAGAACTTATAGAGCTATAATTTGTTGGTAAGGGGAAAAAAAATTATAATAATTCTTTGGACAAATAATCTATTCATAATAATGTAGATTTGGAGGAGTTATCACGTCATGCATAGTTCACTTAGCTTGGCAGTACCTGCGACGGTCAGGGCCGTTTCTTGGGGCAGGCGAGCAGTGCAACCGCACTGGGCGCCCGCCGCGGCAGTAACTGTGGCTCCCTGCTTCCCCCTCCTATTGCTCCCCGGTTGCGTCATTCTGTCACGACGCAACCCCGTCACTCCGTGAAACTCCCCCCCCCCCCTCCCGAGCGGAGTACAGAGGGGGATCAAAGTTAGGAAGAGAGAAAGGCCGGCGCGAGGAACGACTGGTGAGGCGGGCCGAAGAGCGGTAATCGCCTCTGCAAGTATTCTCTCTCTCTCTCAATGTGTAAAATGGGGACACCTGCAGTAATGTGTGAAATGGGGACTCTTGCCTGCCGTACTGTGGGGATTTAATGTATCAAGGGCATTGCGGTGTGTGGCATAATATGGTGCAGGGAGCATTACTGTGTGGGGCTTAATATGGTAGAATTTTTTTTCCTGTGGTGGTCGTGATCTGTTGGAGCAGGGTCAAAAACTGGATTGTGAGGTAGTCTTTTCAGACGAGGCCATGCCCATTTAAATGAGGCCACACCCATTTAGATGAGGCCACGCCCCCTTGTCGGGTGCGCGCGCAAGTTTTTTTTTATCTAGGTGTGTGTGTGTGTGGGGGGGGGGGGGGGGCACATTTTAGTAATGTCATTGGGGGGGGCGCATTTTTAAATCTCGCACTGGGAGCCAATTGGCTAGAAACAGCCCTGGCGAAGGTCATTGGTGCATATAAATCTCCAAAGCTTGCCACATTACTTTCTCACTGCAGTGCTAAATATGTAATCTGAGGAAGTACTTCAACAATATTTTACACAGATTTCCACCTACAGTAATTTAATAATATCTTTTATATTCCAAATTATTAGCAGCTGATCCACTGTTCCTGACAAACAGTGCTACAACATGGTTCTACCGCCAGTCCATACTATAGGACTATCACATTGAATATATAAAGCTGGAACATTTACAGCAGATTCCTGGTGCAATGGGTACTGACAAAGGGCCTAATTCAGACCTGATCATAGCAGCAAATTTGTTAGCAGACGGGCAAAACCATGTGCACTGCAGGGGGGGGGGGGCAGATATGGCATGTGAAGAGAGTTATGGTGCCCATACACTTATGAGATTATCGGTACTATCCTTCGATTTCAACCACATCTGTGAGAGAGATCAAAGGATTGTATGCACATTTTAGTACCTTTCGACGCGATGCGCGGGCACGCCGGTCGAATATCGCGTCTCAAGATATTATGTGCTGCACTTAATATTTATCGAATCGCAGTGCGATCTCATGTGTTTCTAGAAACACATGCTATATATCGCAATGCGGTGGGCACCCGCCGGGAGGCCGCTCCCACTCGGCGGTGACGTGCCCATCACGTGATTACCATGCGATCTATCGCATGGTAATCTTTTTGGCAATTCAGGTGCAATTTGATTGCACCTGAACTGCCGGTGCGATGCCCCGCGATGTTGCGTCGCGTGGCATCGCACAAGTGTATGGGCACCATTACATTTGGGTGGGGTGTGTTCAAACTGAGATCTAAATTGCAGTGTAAAAATGTAGCAGCCAGTATTTACCCTGCACAGAAACAATATAACCCACCCAAATCTAACTCTCTCTGCACATGTTCTATCTGCCACACCTGCAGTGCACATGGTTTTGCCTATCTACTAACAAACTTGCTGCTACGATCAGGTCTGAATTAGGCCCAAAGAGCAGCATGAGACATCTATGTAGAGACCTGTTCGTTTGGGATTTCAGGGGGGTGCAGGGGTGCTGCACTAAAAGGAGATTTGAAATAAAAATGTAAAAAAATCTAAAAAATATATATCAATATGTATTGAAACAAAAAAAAAATATATAGAAAGCCAATATTTTATGTCACAATGCTACTCCAGATTTTTCCACATATGGTTTTTAGTCTGTGCGATTTCAGCACTTTTTATTACATAAAACAGACCTGGCTATGCAGACAGACATCACGAGTGCTTTAGTTTAGCAGAAAGAGGGAAAAAAATTGCTGAGTGGAAACTTTAACTCACAACAGTTGATGTGCCTGCAGTGCCAAAGCGTGGTCATTCCTACATTGCACATCCCTAACCGTGTGTTTATGGAAAACATTTTTCTAAATTAACAGTTTCAAAATGAAGCTTAATAAAAAGCATATGAGCAAGCAATTTATCAACACTAACAAGCTATGTTGTATATGAAGATCCATAGGCAGCACCCAGTCATTACCTCCCACCAGAATGGAAAAGTCATCAGTACGTTTAGGAACAGCCATCAAAAATAATGACATCCTATTATCACAGGTTCTGAGAAAAGAGGAACATCTCCTATATAATAGCCCAGATCTGTGACTTTGTGACTCATTTGCTAACGCTGGGCGGAGTCACAACACTGGGCGGAGTTAGTCAAATGAGTCACAGATCTGGGCAAATCTATAGGAGACTAGGAGCAGAAGCAGATAGTATGGGCATGGCACAGGCAAGGGTGCATACCTCCCAGCTTTCTTCAGGCAGACAGGGGTGCATACCTCCCAGCTTTCTTCAGGCAGACAGGGGTGCATACCTCCCAGCTTTCTTCAGGCAGACAGGGGTGCATACCTCCCAGCTTTCTTCAGGCAGAAGGAGGGATACACGTGCAGCGAAAAGGGGCGTGACCAACGAAAAGGGGGCGTGGCTTCACGGGAGGGCCCCCATTTTCGTCAGTGAGGGGGCATGCCCAGCGCTCTGTGAGCTGCTGGCATGCCTCCAGGGGCGGATTATGAGTCCGGGGGGCCCAGGGCACTTGAGACAGGGGAGCCCTATCTCATTGCTGTGCCTGCTGTGGGGTTGGGGGCGTGGCCTAATTGCGGGACGCGTGGGCACGCCCCCTTATGCAAATTCCGTTTTTTTTTAATCAGTACCCCTGATGCCCCCTCTCCCTCTGTCTCCAGTAAATAGACGCTGTGCGCATGCGCACAGCGTCTATTCACCGCTGCTCTGCTAAGCAGAACAGCGAGTACAGGAGCTTTCCAACTGCCCCCCCCACGGGACACTGCGACCCGCGGGTGGGACAGCGGGACTGGGACAGCGGGACAGACCCCAAAAAAATAAGAATTTACTTACCGATAATTCTATTTCTCGGAGTCCGTAGTGGATGCTGGGGTTCCTGAAAGGACCATGGGGAATAGCGGCTCCGCAGGAGACAGGGCACAAAAAGTAAAGCTTTAGGATCAGGTGGTGTGCACTGGCTCCTCCCCCTATGACCCTCCTCCAAGCCTCAGTTAGGATACTGTGCCCGGACGAGCGTACACAATAAGGAAGGATTTTGAATCCCGGGTAAGACTCATACCAGCCACACCAATCACACTGTACAACCTGTGATCTGAACCCAGTTAACAGTATGATAACAGCGGAGCCTCTGAAAGATGGCTCACAACAATAATAACCCGATTTTTTGTAACTATGTACAAGTAATGCAGATAATCCGCACTTGGGATGGGCGCCCAGCATCCACTACGGACTCCGAGAAATAGAATTATCGGTAAGTAAATTCTTATTTTCTCTATCGTCCTAGTGGATGCTGGGGTTCCTGAAAGGACCATGGGGATTATACCAAAGCTCCCAAACGGGCGGGAGAGTGCGGATGACTCTGCAGCACCGAATGAGAGAACTCCAGGTCCTCCTCAGCCAGGGTATCAAATTTGTAGAATTTTGCAAACGTGTTTGCCCCTGACCAAGTAGCAGCTCGGCAAAGTTGTAATGCCGAGACCCCTCGGGCAGCCGCCCAAGATGAGCCCACCTTCCTTGTGGAATGGGCATTTACATATTTTGGCTGTGGCAGGCCTGCCACAGAATGTGCAAGCTGAATTGTATTACACATCCAACTAGCAATAGTCTGCTTAGAAGCAAGAGCACCCAGTTTGTTGGGTGCATACAGGATAACAGCAAGTCAGTTTTCCTGACTCCAGCCGTCCTGGAACCTATACTTTCAGGGCCCTGACAACATCCAGCAACTTGGAGTCCTCCAAGTCCCTAGTAGGCGCAAGGCACCACAATAAGCTGGTTCAGGTGAAACACTGACACCAACTTAGGGAGAGAACTGGGGACGAGTCCGCAGCTCTGCCCTGTCCGAATGGACAAACAGATATGGGCTTTTTTGAGAAAAAAACCACCAATTTGACACTCGCCTGGCCCAGGCCAGGGCCAAGAGCATGGTCACTTTTCATGTGAGATGCTTCAAATCCACAGATTTGACTGGTTTTAAACCAATGTGATTTGAGGAATCCCAGAACTACGTTGAGATCCCACAGTGCCACTGGAGGCACAAAAGGGGGTTGTATATGCAATACTCCCTTGACAAACTTCTGGACTTCAGGAACTGAAGCCAATTCTTTCTGGAAGAAAATCGACAGGGCCGAAATTTGAACCTTAATGGGCCCCAATTTGAGGCCCATAGACACTCCTGTTTGCAGGAAATGCAGGAATCGACCGAGTTGAAATTTCTTCGTGGGGCCTTCCTGGCCTCACACCACGCAACATATTTTCGCCACATGTGGTGATAATGTTGTGCGGTCACCTCCTTCCTGGCTTTGACCAGGGTAGGAATGACCTCTTCCGGAATGCCTTTTTCCCTTAGGATCCGGCGTTCCACCGCCATGCCGTCAAACGCAGCTGCGGTAAGTCTTGGAACAGACATGGTACTTGATGAAGCAAGTCCCTTCTTAGCGGTAGAGGCCATAAGTCCTCTGTGAGCATCTCTTGAAGTTCCGGGTACCAAGTCCTTCTTGGCCAATCCGGAGCCATGAGTATAGTTCTTACTCCTCTACGTCTTATAATTCTCAGTACCTTAGGTATGAGAAGCAGAGTAGGGAACACATACACCGACTGGTACACCCACGGTGTTACCAGAACGTCCACAGCTATTGCCTGAGGGTCTCTTGACCTGGCGCAATACCTGTCCCGTTTTTTGTTCAGACGGGACGCCATCATGTCCACCTTGGTATTTCCCAACGGTTCACAATCATGTGGAAAAACTTCCCGATGAAGTTTCCACTCTCCCGGGTGGAGGTCGTGCCTGCTGAGGAAGTCTGCTTCCCAGTTTCCACTCCCGGAATAAAACACTGCTGACAGTGCTATCACATGATTTTCCGCCCAGCGAAAAGTCCTTGCAGTTTTTGCCATTGCCCTCCTGCTTCTTGTGCCGCCCTGTCTGTTTACGTGGGCGACTGCCGTGATGTTTTTCCCACTGGATCAATACCGGCTGACCTTGAAGCAGAGGTCTTGCTAAGCTTAGAGCATTATAAATTTACCCTTAGCTCCAGTATATTTATGTGGAGAAAAGTCTCCAGACTTGATCACACTCCCTGGAAATTTTTTCCTTGTGTGACTGCTCCCCAGCCTCTCGGGCTGGCCTCCGTGGTCACCAGCATCCAATCCTGAATGCCGAATCTGCGGCCCACTAGAAGATGAGCACTCTGTAACCACCACAGGAGAGACACCCTTGTCCTTGGATATAGGGTTATCCGCTGATGCATCTGAAGATGCGATCCGGACCATTTGTCCAGCAGATCCCATTGAAAAGTTCTTGCGTGAAATCTGCCGAATGGAATTGCTTCGTAGGAAGCCACCATTTTTACCAGGACCCTTGTGCAATGATGCACTGACACTTTTCCTGGTTTTAGGAGGTTCTTGACTAGCTCGGATAACTCCCTGGCTTTCTCTTCCGGGAGAAACACCTTTTTCTGGACTGTGTCCAGAATCATCCCTAGGCACAGCAGACGTGTCGTCAGGATCAGCTGCGATTTTGGAATATTTAGAATCCACCCGTGCTGTTGTAGCAGTATCCGAGATAGTGCTACTCCGACCTCCAACTGTTCCCTGGACTTTGCCCTTATCAGGAGATCGTCCAAGTAAGGGGTAATTTAAGACGCCTTTTCTTCGAAGAAGAATCATCATTTCGGCCATTACCTTGGTAAAGACCCGGGGTGCCGTGGACAATCCAAACGGCAGCGTCTGAAACTGATAGTGACAGTTCTATACCACGAACCTGAGGTACCCTTAGTGAGAAGGGCAAATTTGGGACATGGAGGTAAGCATCCTTGATGTCCCGGGACACTATATAGTCCCCTTCTTCCTGGTTCGTTATCACTGCTCTGAGTGACTCCCTCTTGCTTTGAACCTTTGTAAGTGTTCAAATTTTTTAGATTTAGAATAGGTCTCACCTAGCCTTCTGGCTTCAGTACCACAATATAGTGTGGAATAATACCCCTTTCCTTGTTGTAGGAGGGGTAATTTGATTATCACCTGCTGGGAATACAGCTTGTGAATTTTTTTCCATACTGCCTCCTTGTCGGAGGGAGACCTTGGTAAAGCAGACTTCAGGAGCCTGCGAGGGGGAAACGTTTCGACATTCCAATCTGTACCCCTGGGATACTACTTGTAGGATCCAAGGGTCCTGTACGGTCCCAGCGTCATGCTGAGAGCTTGGCAGAAGCGGTGGAAGGCTTCTGTTCCTGGGAATGGGCTGCCTGCTGCAGTCTTCTTCCCTTTCCTCTATCCCTGGGCAAATATGACTCTTATAGGGACGAAAGGACTGAGGCTGAAAAGACGGTGTCTTTTTCTGCAGAGATGTGACTTAGGGTAAAAACGGTGGATTTTCCAGCAGTTGCCGTGGCCACCAGGTCCGATGGACCGACCCCAAATAACTCCTCTTCCTTTATACGGCAATACACCTTTGTGCCGTTTGGAATCTGCATCACCTGACCACTGTCGTGTCCATAAACATCTTCTGGCAGATATGGACATCGCACTTACTCTTGATGCCAGAGTGCAAATATCCCTCTGTGCATCTCGCATATATAGAAATGCATCCTTTAAATGCTCTATAGTCAATAAAATACTGTCCCTGTCAAGGGTATCAATATTTTTAGTCAGGGAATCCGACCAAGCCACCCCAGCTCTGCACATCCAGGCTGAGGCGATCGCTGGTCGCAGTATAACACCAGTATGTGTGTATATACTTTTATATGATATTTTCCAGCCTCCTGTCAGCTGGTTCCTTGAGGACGGCCCTATCTATAGACGGTACCGCCACTTGTTTTGATAAGCGTGTGAGCGCCTTATCCACCCTAAGGGGTGTTTCCCAACGCGCCCTAACTTCTGGCGGGGAAGGGTATACCGCCAATAATTTTCTATCGGGGGGAACCCACGCATCATCACACACTTCATTTAATTTATCTGATTCAGGAAAAACTACAGGTAGTTTTTTCACATCCCACATAATACCCTCTTTTGTGGTACTTGTAGTATCAGAAATATGTAACCCCTCCTTCATTGCCCTTAACGTGTGGCCCTAATAAGGAATACGTTTGTTTATTCACCGTCGACACTGGATTCAGTGTCCGTGTCTGTGTCGACCGACTAAGGTAAACGGGCGTTTTAAAACCCCTGACGGTGTTTTTGAGACGTCTGGACCGGTACTAATTGTTTGTCGGCCGTCTCATGTCGTCAACCGACCTTGCAGCGTGTTGACATTATCACGTAATTCCCTAAATAAGCCATCCATTCCGGTGTCGACTCCCTAGAGAGTGACATCACCATTACAGGCAATTGCTCCGCCTCCTCACCAACATCGTCCTCATACATGTCGACACACACGTACCGACACACAGCACACACACAGGGAATGCTCTGATAGAGGACAGGACCCACTAGCCCTTTGGAGAGACAGAGGGAGAGTTTGCCAGCACACACCAAAAAACGCTATAATTATATAGGGACAACCTTATATAAGTGTTTTCCCTTATAGCATCTTTTTATATATTTCTAACGCCAAATTAGTGCCCCCCCTCTCTGTTTTAACCCTGTTTCTGTAGTGCAGTGCAGGGGAGAGCCTGGGAGCCTTCCCTCCAGCCTTTCTGTGAGGGAAAATGGCGCTGTGTGCTGAGGAGATAGGCCCCGCCCCTTTTTCGGCGGGCTCGTCTCCCGCTCTTCAACGGATTCTGGCAGGGGTTAAATATCTCCATATAGCCCCCGGAGGCTATATGTGAGGTATTTTTTGCCAAAAAATAGGTTTACATTGCCTCCCAGGGCGCCCCCCTCCCAGCGCCCTGCACCCTCAGTGACTGCCGTGTGAAGTGTGCTGAGAGCAATGGCGCACAGCTGCAGTGCTGTGCGCTACCTTAAGGAGACTGAGGAGTCTTCTGCCGCCGATTCTGGACCTTCTTCTCTTTTCAGCATCTGCAAGGGGGCCGGCGGCGAGGCTCCGGTGACCATCCAGGCTGTACCTGTGATCGTCCCTCTGGAGCTAATGTCCAGTAGCCAAAGAAGCCAATCCATCCTGCACGCAGGTGAGTTCACTTCTTCTCCCCTAAGTCCCTCGTTGCAGTGATCCTGTTGCCAGCAGGACTCACTGTAAAATAAAAAACCTAAGCTAAACTTTTCTAAGCAGCTCTTTAGGAGAGCCACCTAGATTGCACCCTTCTCGGCCGGGCACAAAAATCTAACTGAGGCTTGGAGGAGGGTCATAGGGGGAGGAGCCAGTGCACACCACCTGATCCTAAAGCTTTACTTTTTGTGCCCTGTCTCCTGCGGAGCCGCTATTCCCCATGGTCCTTTCAGGAACCCCAGCATCCACTAGGACGATAGAGAAATAAGAATTTACTCACCGGTAATTCTATTTCTCGTAGTCCGTAGTGGATGCTGGGACTCCCTAAGGACCATGGGGAATAGCGGCTCCACAGGAGACTGGGCACAACTAAAAGAAAGCTTTAGACTACTGGTGTGCACTGGCTCCTCCCACTATGACCCTCCTCCAGACTTCAGTTAGGATACTGTGCCCGGAAGAGCTGACACAATAAGGAAGGAATTTGAATCCCGGGTAAGACTCATACCAGCCACACCAATCACACCGTATAACTCGTGATACAATACCCAGTTAACAGTATGATAACAACTGAGCCTCTCAACAGATGGCTCAACAATAACCCTTTAGTTAAACAATAACTATATACAAGTATTGCAGACAATCCGCACTTGGGATGGGCGTCCAGCATCCACTACGGACTACGAGAAATAGAATTACCGGTGAGTAAATTCTTATTTTCTCTGACATCCTAAGTGGATGCTGGGACTCCGTAAGGACCATGGGGATTATACCAAAGCTCCCAAACGGGTGGGAAAGTGCGGATGACTCTGCAGCACCGAATGGGCAAACTCTAGGTCCTCCTCAGCCAGGGTGTCAAACTTAGAATTTAGCAAATGTGTTTGACCCCGACCAAGTAGCTGCTCGTCAAAGTTGTAGAGCCGAGACCCCTCGGGCAGCCGCCCAAGAAGAGCCCACCTTCCTCGTGGAATGGGCTTTCACTGATTTAGGATGCGGCAGTCCAGCCGCAGAATGTGCAAGCTGAATCGTACTACAGATCCAGCGAGCAATAGTCTGCTTTGAAGCAGGTGCACCCAACTTGTTGGGCGCATATAGGATAAATAGCGAGTCAGTCTTTCTGACTCCAGCTGTCCTGGAAACATAAATTTTCAGGGCCCTGACTACGTCCAACAACTTGGAAGCCTCCAAGTCTTTAGTAGCCGCAGGCACCACGATAGGTTGGTTCAGATGAAAGGCCGATACCACCTTAGGGAGAAATTGGGGACGAGTCCTCAATTCTGCCCTATCCATATGGAAAATCAGATAAGGGCTTTTACATGACAAAGCCGCCAATTCTGATACACGCTTGGCCGAAGCCAAGGCCAACAACATGACCACTTTCCACGTGAGATACTTCAATTCCACGGTTTTAAGTGGCTCAAACCAATGTGACTTTAGGAAATCCAACACCACGTTGAGATCCCAAGGTGCCACTGGAGGCACAAAAGGGGGCTGAATATGCAGCACTCCCTTAACAAAAGTTTGAACTTCAGGTAGTGAAGCCAGTTCTCTCTGGAAGAAAATCGATAGAGCCGAAATCTGGACCTTAATGGAACCCAATTTTAGGCCCATAGTCACCCCTGACTGTAGGAAGTGCAGGAAACGGCCCAGCTGAAATTCCTCCGTTGGGGCCTTCCTGGCCTCACACCACGCAACATATTTTCGCCATATGCGGTAATGGTTTGCGGTTACTTCTTTCCTAGCTTTAATCAGCGTAGGAATGACTTCCTCCGGAATGCCCTTTTCCTTCAGGATCCGGTGTTCAACCGCCATGCCGTCAAACGCAGCCGCGGTAAGTCTTGGAACAGACAGGGCCCCTGCTGCAGCAGGTCCTGTCTGAGCGGCAGAGGCCATGGGTCCTCTGAGATCATTTCTTGAAGTTCCGGGTACCAAGCTCTTCTTGGCCAATCCGGAACAATGAGTATAGTTCTCACTCCTCGTCTCCTTATTATCCTCAGTACCTTTGGTATGAGAGGAAGAGGAGGGAACACATAAACCGACCGGTACACCCCACAGTGTCACTAGAGCATCCACAGCTATCGCCTGCGGGTCTCTTGACCTGGCGCAATATCTTTCTAGCTTTTTGTTTAGGCGGGACGCCATCATGTCCACCTGTGGCCTTTCCCAACGGTTTACAATCAGTTGGAAGACTTCTGGATGAAGTCCCCACTCTCCCGGGTGGAGGTCGTGCCTGCTGAGGAAGTCTGCTTCCCAGTTGTCCACTCCCGGAATGAACACTGCTGACAGTGCTAACACCTGATTTTCCGCCCATCGGAGAATCCTTGTGGCTTCTGCCATCGCCGTCCTGCTTCTCGTGCCGCCCTGTCGGTTTACATGGGCGACCGCCGTGATGTTGTCTGACTGGATCAGTACCGGCTGGTTTTGAAGCAGGGGTTTTGCCTGACTTAGGGCATTGTAAATGGCCCTCAGTTCCAGAATATTTATGTGTAGGGAAGTCTCCTGACTTGACCATAGTCCTTGGAAGTTTCTTCCCTGTGTGACTGCCCCCCAGCCTCGAAGGCTGGCATCCGTGGTCACCAGGACCCAGTCCTGTATGCCGAACCTGCGGCCCTCTTGAAGATGAGCACTCTGCAGCCACCACAGCAGAGACACCCTGGTCCTTGGAGACAGGGTTATCCGCCGATGCATCTGAAGATGCGATCTGGACCACTTGTCCAACAGGTCCCACTGAAAGGTTCTTGCATGGAACCTGCCGAATGGAATTGCTTCGTAGGAAGCTACCATCTTTCCCAGGATCCGCGTGCAGTGATGCACCGACACCTGTTTTGGTTGTAGGAGGCCTCTGACTAGAGATGACAGCTCCTTGGCCTTCTCCTCCGGTAGAAACACTTTTTTCTGTTCTGTGTCCAGAACCATCCCCAGGAACAGTAGACGTGTCGTAGGGACCAGCTGTGACTTTGGAATTTTTAGAATCCAGCCGTGCTGTTGTAGCACCTCCCGAGATAGTGCTACCCCGACCAACAACTGCTCCCTGGACCTCGCCTTTATCAGGAGATCGTCCAAGTACGGGATAATTAAAACTCCCTTCTTTTGAAAGAGTATCAGCATTTCGGCCATTACCTTGGTAAAGACCCTCGGAGCCGTGGATAGACCGAACGGCAACGTCTGGAATTGGTAATGACAATCCTGTACCACAAATCTGAGGTACTCCTGGTGAGGATGGTAAATGGGGACATGCAGGTAAGCATCCTTGATGTCCAGTGATACCATGTAATCCCCCTCGCCCAGGCTTGCAATAACCGCCCTGAGCGATTCCATCTTGAACTTGAATTTTTTTATATATGTGTTCAAGGATTTCAAATTTAAAATGGGTCTCACCGAACCGTCCGGTTTCGGTACCACAAACATTGTGGAATAGTAACCCCGTCCTTGTTGAAGTAGGGGCACCTTTACTATCACCTGCTGGGAATACAGCTTGTGAATTGCCTCTATCACTGCCTCCCTGCCTGAGGGAGTTGTTGGCAAGGCAGATTTGAGGAAACGGCGGGGGGGAGACGTCTCGAATTCCAGCTTGTACCCCTGAGATACTACTTGAAAGATCCAGGGATCCACCCGTGAGCGAGCCCACTGATCGCTGAAATTTTTGAGACGGGCCCCCACCGTACCTGGCTCCGCCTGTGGAGCCCCAGCGTCATGCGGTGGACTTAGAGGAAGCGGGGGAGGACTTTTGCTCCTGGGAACTGGCTGTATGCTGCAGCTTTTTCCCTCTACCTCTGGGCAGAAAGGACGCGCCTTTTACCCCGCTTGCCCTTATGGGGCCGAAAGGACTGTACCTGATAATACGGTGCTTTCTTTGGCTGTGAGGGAACATGGGGTAAAAATGCAGACTTCCCAGCAGTTGCTGTGGAAACGAGGTCCGAGAGACCATCCCCGAACAACTCCTCACCTTTATAAGGCAAAACTTCCATGTGCCTTTTTGAGTCTGCATCACCTGTCCACTGCCGAGTCCATAACCCTCTCCTGGCAGAAATGGACATTGCACTTATTTTAGATGCCAGCCGGCAAATATCCCTCTGTGCACCTCTCATGTATAAGACTGCGTCTTTAATATGCTCTACGGTTAGCAATATAGTGTCCCTGTCTAGGGTATCAATATTTCCGACAGGGAATCTGACCACGCAGCTGCAGCACTGCACATCCATGCTGAAGCAATAGCTGGTCTCAGTATAATACCTGTGTGTGTATATACAGACTTCAGGATAGCCTCCTGCTTTCTATCAGCAGGTTCCTTTAGGGCGGCCGTATCCGGAGAGCGTGTGAGCGTTTATCCACCCTAGGGGATGTTTCCCAACGTGACCTATCCTCTGGCGGGAAAGGGTACGTCATTAGAAACCTTTTAGAAATTACCAGTTTCTTATCGGGGGAAGCCCACGCTTCTTCACACACTTCATTTAATTCCTCAGATGGAGGAAAAACTACTGGTAGTTTTTTCTCTCCAAACATAATACCCTTTTTTGTGGTACCGGGGGTAACATCAGAAATGTGCAACACATTTTTCATTGCCTCAATCATGTAACGTGTGGCCCTATTGGAAGTTAAATTAGTCTCATCGTCGTCGACACTGGAGTCAGTATCCGTGTCGACATCTGTGTCTGCCATCTGAGGTAGCGGGCGTTTTAGAGCCCCTGATGGCTTTTGAGACGCCTGGGCAGGCACAGGCTGAGAAGCCGGCTGTCCCATATTTGGTATGTCGTCAAACCTTTTATGTAAGGAGTCGACACTGTCACGTAGTTCCTTCCACATAACCATCCACTCAGGTGTCGGCCCCGCAGGGGGTGACATCACATTTATAGGCATTGGCTCCGCCTCCACATAAGCCTCCTCATCAAACATGTCGACACAGCCGTACCGACACACCGCATACACACAGGGAATGCTCTGACAGAGGACAGGACCCCACAAAGCCCTTTGGGGAGACAGAGAGAGAGTATGCCAGCACACACCAGAGCGCTATATAACACAGGGATTCCACTATAAACAAGTGTTTTTTCCCTTATAGCTGCTTATATTATATATACTGCGCCTAAATTTAGTGCCCCCCCCCTCTCTTTTTTACCCTTATGTAGCTTGACACTGCAGGGGAGAGTCAGGGAGCGTCCTTCCAGCGGAGCTGTGAGGGGAAAATGGCGCCAGTGTGCTGAGGGAGATAGCCCCGCCCCTTTTCTGGCGGACTTCTCCCGCTTTTTCTGGAATTCTGGCAGGGGTATTTTTACACCTATATAGCCTTCCTGACTATATATGGTGTAGATTTGCCAGCCAAGGTGTATTATATTGCCCTCAGGGCGCCCCCCCCCCCAGCGCCCTGCACCCATCAGTGACCGGAGTGTGAGGTGTGCATGAGGAGCAATGGCGCACAGCTGCAGTGCTGTGCGCTACCTTGTTGAAGACAGAAGTCTTCTGCCGCCGATTTTCCGGAACACTTCTTGCTTCTGGCTCTGTAAGGGGGCCGGCGGCGCGGCTCCGGGACCAAACGATCGAGGTCGGGTCCTGTGTTCGATCCCTCTGGAGCTAATGGTGTCCAGTAGCCCAAGAAGCCCAAGCTACCTCCAGTCAGGTAGGTTCGCTTCTTCTCCCCTTAGTCCCTCGCTGCAGTGAGTCTGTTGCCAGCAGATCTCACTGTAAAATAAAAAACCTAAATATACTTTCTTTCTAGGAGCTCAGGAGAGCCCCTAGTGTGCATCCAGCTCAGCCGAGCACAAGATTCTAACTGAAGTCTGGAGGAGGGTCATAGTGGGAGGAGCCAGTGCACACCAGTAGTCTAAAGCTTTCTTTTAGTTGTGCCCAGTCTCCTGCGGAGCCGCTATTCCCCATGGTCCTTACGGAGTCCCAGCATCCACTTAGGACGTCAGAGAAAATGGGACTGTCCCGCGAATATCGGGACAGTTGGGAGGTATGGGGGTGTTTGAGGGGGTATGCCGTACAGACAGACGGGCACCGGCTCACTGTGTGCTTGACCCCCCACATCAGCATACTCAGCAGGGTCTCTCTGGCGCGGAGGAGCGTCACTTTCTAGCACACTCCACGCTTCTTAGCTGCAGTTGTGCAGGTTCCGTACTGCCTCTGTTATCTCCAGCCCCGGCAACCCAGAGCCGGATTAAGGGGGGAGCCCAGGGGGTACGTTACCCTGGGCCCCCCAAATCTCAGGGGCTACCTGGAGGATCCGTAGGAATCTTTCACTTAGGCTCCAAGATCATGCAGCTTCTGCTGCTGCATTGCTGCTGTCATCGGGGTCAGCACTGAGTGCAGCAGCCAGTCACAGCTGCTGAACTGGTCATCTCCCACTGCCACCAATGGGCTGCGGTGAGGATGCCTCTGCTCACTCCCCCCCTGCTGAGACTCCGCCCCCATGCTCCGTGAAGCCCCACCCCCTTCTCTCCCCTATCCCTATGTCTTTGCTTATCCTGCTCTAGTCTCCAGCCCTTCCCTCTCCTCCTCTTTTCTACCCTATCTGTGACTGTCTCTCCTCCCCATGAGCTCCAGCTCTGCAGTCTGCTGAGAACAGGCAGCCTACTTCCTACCGAGGTAAGTATATGGGGAAGTGTAGGTGGGTATATTAATACAGTCTGGGGTTGTATTAATGTTATATGTGGGGGTTATGTTAAGAGGATGGGGGTGTATTAACATTATGGGGACTATACAGTATTACTGTTATTGGGGTGGGGGTGTATTAATATTATGGGTGTATATTACTGTTATCTGAGTGATGGGTTGGGGTGGGGGTGTATTAATATTATTGGGGTATATTACTGTTATCTGGGTGGTGGGGTGGGGTTATTTAATACTGAAAGGGATATTCAATTACCCGGACTTGCTGTCGGGTGTACTGTATTGCCGTAAACACTGCCGTAAACACTGTATTGCTGTAAACACAGCCGTAAACACTGCATTGCCGTAAACACTGCCGTAAACACTGCATTGCCGTAAACACTGCCGTAAACACTGTTTTGCCGTAAACACTGTATTGCCGTAAACACTGCCGTAAACACTGTATTGCCGTAAACCCGTAAACACACAGGTTTTACTGAACCTGTGTGTTTTCGGGTGAAAATGCACTTTTTACCGGCCGACTAAATCAAATAGCCCAACCGCAGCACCCGAAGAAACATCAGGGGTTTTTACTCCCGATGTCTCTTCGGGGGGTAATTGAATAATCCTTTGAGCCTGATTTGGAGGTGGGTGGATTTGCAGTAACTGCAGCAGCTGCTACTACGTCTTTATGCTAATGCCGCAGTCGGTGGGCGCCCTTATGTGTCGTCCACCAGCTGTAATGCAAATCTGTCGATGTGTGCATGAAGACGGGCCATCGATCAAACATCGGTTGCACCATCAGACATTATAGAATCCCTTTGGTGCTCAGAATGTCCATTGGATCATGGCTGCCAGCGCCAATGGAACTGCATCTTATGACGCAGTCCCTGACATTGACACGTCTACCGCCATTAACCACTATCCAATCACCTCCCAGGAACACCTAACGAAATTGCATGGCTATCCATGCAATGCAGATATGTGTCTCCTGGTGGTAACGACTGGGACATATTATATTGGCCCGACTTGACATACTGTAGTGCTAGGGTTCATACATTCATAGGATTCTGTACTTTTACATGTCTACAGATTTGAAGGCTCGGACATCGAAAACCAAGTATCTAGAAGAGGATCCAGTGGATTGGAGCAGATGCCCTCAGTAAGTAGCTCTGACACACACACACACACACACACACACACACACACACACACACACACACATACACATACACATATCACAGCAAGGTGTCTGGCTCTCTCTGTAGAATAAAGCCATCAGCGCCGGGTGCCCGCACACTCTGAATCACACACATCCCCACATAGTGCAGCACTCCAGGCGGCTGAAATAAACACTATAACAGCAGCACATAGAAAGTGTCACCTATAAACGGCACTGAAACGTTATCAAATATATGCTGCTGTTATAGTATTTATTTCAGCTGCCTAGAGTGCTGCACCGTGTGGGGATATGTGTGTGTGTCTTCTTCTGCCTGCCTCTTTATTAGGGGCCCCCCTGACTGAAGTGCGCCCTGGGCCCCCCATAGTCTTAATCCGGCCCTGCGGCAACCCCACCGCTAGCTGCAGCGCTGCGCCCAGCTCCTTCACACACTTTAGCCAGCGGGTAGCGCTGCAGAAGTCCGAGCTGCTTGCAGGCTCCGACCCCCTCCTCCCTCCAGCCGCAGCGTCTCCTGGGAGCTAACCAGTCACTCCCAGTCTCCCCTTACCACAGTGCCCAGCAGCCGCGAGGTCTGCGCCGCGTGCATGCTATGACCCCCTCCTCCCTCCAGTCGCAGCGTCTCCTGGGGGCTGACCAGTCACTCCCAGTCTCCCCTTACCACAGTGCCCGGCAGCTGCGCGAGGTCTGCGGTGTGCGACTGAGGAGGGGGGGAGGGATGCTGACAGGCAGAGGAAGCAGGACTCCAGCCTGAGAGAGTCAGCCATGCCAAGTCTCCACCAGCAGCAGATCCCAACAGGTTGGAGTGGAAGAGCAGCAGCCAGCAGCAGTGACTCCGGTAAGACACATCTGTCTGTCACCACTGTTTTGTCCCTAATACCAATCTCTCCCGTGCCCTGTGTTCTGTCATGTCCCTGTCACCCTTATCCTGGGCCTTTCACCCTTATCCTGGCCCTGTCACCCCTGTGCTTGCCCTGTCAACCCTATACTGGCCCTGTCACCCCTGTCCTGGTCCTGCCGCCCCTACCCTGGCCCCGTCGCTCCTGTCCTGGCCCCGTCACCCCTGTCCTGGCCCCGTCACCCCTGTCCTGACCCCGTCACCCCTGTCCTGGCCCTATCACCCCTGTTCTGGCCCTGTTACTGCATACCCTCCAACTACCTTTTTGGCAGGTACAGTACCTTCAGCGCCTCCAGACCCCTCCCCAATGCCTCCGCACCTTCCCCTCCACCACATGCGGCACTCCACCCCTCCCCCACACGCTGTGCCTCCAGACCCCCCTACACCACCCGCAGCTCCCAGTCCTCCGCCCCTCTACCACACACAGCACCTCCAGACCCCCTCCACCATCCACCCCCCATATGTCTCCCCCCACACCTGCCCCCTTCCATCCGCAGCATCTGCAGACACCCTCCTCCATCCGCGGTCCCCCCCCTCAACTACCCCTCCCATGGCATCCCCGCACCTGCCCCTCCACCTGCAGCGCCTCCGGACCCCTGTCCCCATCCGCCGCACCACCCGTACCTGCCCCTCCCCTACCCAGGGCGCCTCCGGACCCCCTACCTCACCTCCGGCACCCCTGCCCCTTCCCATCCCACAGCACCTACGGAACCCTTCACCCATCCGCAACATCCCTGCACCTGCCCCTCTCCCACCCGTGGCGCACCTGCCCCTCTCCCACCCGTGGCACCCCTGCCCCTCCCACCTACAGTTCCTCCGTACCCCTCCATCTGCAGCCCCCACTCCTCTGCCCCTCCCCCACCCGCAGCACCTCCCGACCCTTCCCCATCAGGGCCCCCCCCGCTTCCGCCCCCACTCCACCAGCATCATCTACAGACACCCTCCCCCATCCGCAGTCCCCCCCGCACCTGCTTCATTCTGTACATCGTGCCCTGCATGTGCTGTTCACGCCGTCGCAAGGGGCTGCGCCTCCTTCACCATCGCACGCCCTTTCATTGTGCAATATTTAACCACTAACAAAGGAATGCAGGTAATACTCCATATAATACAAATATTGAACCCCAGAAAGGCATGCAAGGGTTAAGGGGGCGTAGCCCCTTGCGACGGTGTGAAGAGCGCCCGTAGGGCGCGATGAAGCACCTAGTTTGCAAATATGAGCAGGGTTGCAGTGGAATAGTACTGAGCCACAATGACAATCACATGCCCTGGAAATATAGGCATAAGCAAGCTTCTGGTGGCATGGGCAATGCTTATTGTGAATATTTGCACCCATATAGAAGATGATTGTCACACAATCTTGGGGGCGCAGCTGCGCCTGCTTGGCTGACCCGATACCCCAGCATACCCAGGCACTGTGTACCCCCCGCTCTGCAATCCTGGAACATACCATTCCATAGACTGTGCACACATCCAGCAGATGTAATCCTTCCACTGTGTGGTGTAAATGGGATACTAAGAAGGGAGACAAAAACAATAGGGAGATTCCACATGGAAAACTTAGCCAATGCAAGCTGATCCAATAACCAGCGCTGATAAACCATTTAAAATAATGAATATTTTAAAGGTAGACGGAGAACAGGCCAGACTGCAGATGTGACCGTCATAAGTGCGGTTGGTAGATGACAAAACACACACACACACACACACACACACACACACACACACACACACACACACACACACACACACACACACACACACATCTGCATTTGCAGCCAGCAACAAAATTAATGAAATCACCCCTGGCTACTTACAGTATGGGGAAATTGGTCTAAATCAGCCCAACGTGGCAGGCATTAGGCCTCGGGCCTTAAAACGACTTGTCTATTGGACATTGATAAAGTTTATTAAAAACAATTTTATCTTTAGCAATTTCTGACCAGCATTCACTCAGCTACAAATAAATTATTACTTGCAACGCTAGTGTTCTATGAGTGCAGCCATTCAGCACACTATGCGAGTGGGGATTCCGGGCCCCGGTATGGTATGGATTCCGACCGCCAGGATTCCATTGGCTGTCGGGATTCTGGCATCGGTATCCTGACCGTCGGGATCCCAATAGCCTGGGAAACTAACTGCTTCCCCATCTGCAGAACGGATCTCCTAGTCAAAAACTGGGGCACACAGTGGGGCGGCGCGATTGCATGTGAGCTGACCCTGCCAGGTAAGTGGTTAATGCTCTGCTAAAGCGAGTAATAATAACCAGTAGACTTTGCCTATACTGATAACAAGAGTTCTAATCCATTGCCTGGCTGTATGAGCCCTTAAGGGCCCTACACATACAGCGATGTGCCGCCGAGGTGCCAGACGGGTGACCCGCCAGCGCGGTGGGGAGGGAGTGACGGGGAGAGTGAAGTTTCTTCACTCCCCCCGTCACCCGGCTCTATAGCACTGCACGCTAATATCGACGAGATTGTCCATATTAGCCTGCATGCATAAGCGACGGGGCACCAACGATGAACGAGCGCGGGGCCGCACATCATTCATCGTTGCTGCCTCCACACTGAATGATATGAATGAGTGCTCGTTCATATCGTTCTTATTAGTCAGGGCATGTAATCTTGCTATCCAAGTGTGTAGAAAAGGAAGTTTCCTTACATTTGAACCTCTTGCTCAGACATCTCAAGTTGTGTTAAGTTATTGTTTATGTATACAAGTGAGATTAGCAAGCTGTAACTATTAAATAAAGCATCATTGAGTAAGTGTCATCATCTGGCTCATATAGAGATCAGAAAGGAGAAATAAAGTAATGTGCCAGACTCGTTACTAAGAGACAAAGGATCATCCTGAGAAAATCCCCTTCAACAACAGAGGCCAGATTAAAAAAACCTAAACAACGGCTCCATATCCGTGACTGGACAAACACAACTATCATATTGCTTTGTGTTAGTTATTAGGTCAGGAAAAAAATGTGCTCATGCAGTAATCCCCACCCAGCAAGCTCTACCCCACATCAGCAATCCAGGGTCTTTGATGTCCCATGCGTGCATGATTTGTACTGTCTATCACAGAGGGTGCTCCAGTAATTGGCCTTATTCCGATCCCTGGGCCAAGAACACAATAATGCAATGATTTATTAGAGCTAATTAAATAGACATTCTCTGCTGGGAGCTCACAGACAGACTGATCTTTTAGGATACAATCTCTAAAATAAGATTACAGTTCACATAAACAGTGGGATGTTGGGAGTTCTCTGTGCCAACTTCATGATTTGTGCCTAGCAGAGCAGATCGGAACAAGGAACCTGTGGCTAAGGAGCATAGGGAGCGGATAGCCACATGTTGCTCATCTCCAGCGCACCAAAGGCCTAAGTATGACAAACACTGGTAATTGAGAAAGTAACTGACACAAGCACTGAAAAATCCCCAAAAATCCAAAAAAAACTCTTGTAATCCAATATTATAAAGAAATGCAATTTTAGTAAACAAAAGAAATGTTAATAGAATCTAAAAATATAAATCTATTAGTTTTCTATTATTTGTTGGAACCATCTAGATATTTGATCATGTGTTTATTATGCTCTAGGCCAGTGGTTCTCAAACTGTGTGCCGTGGCACCCTGGGGTGCCTCAGGACACTTACAGGGGTGCCTTGGATTGGTGGTCCAGGACCAATTCAAATTACATATGGTCAATGTAATAGGCAAAACCAGTGCTGGTGGCTGACCATCATAAAATATATGACAAACAAAAGCAAATTTTGCCCCCCACCACTGTTTTGTTCATATGTTTGTAAATCCAGTCACCAGGGCACAGAGACATGTGAGTTCACTGCTGTGCTGTTTTATTCTATCACCAATTCCAGATACACTGCACACTGGACCACCCACTTCCCAGCATCCCCCTGGTCCCAGGGACCATCACTGAAGATTCAGACTTACACATATTAGTAAGGGAGTGTCTACAAATATTAAGCATTCTAATACACTAACATCACATCCTCTTTTCTTTAAAGATAAGTCCTGTACGCTTCAATGCAACAATTAACAACGTCATATTAAGAACATCATCTAACACGTTTCAATGAGTCTCTCAGGTCTGCGCATTTCCCCTTTTGGGTCTTTCATACACAGTCTGTGTTTCATCTACCATGTTGGACCTTTCTAGAATCGTGGTTTGTTCACCATTATCAGGATCATCATACATGTCAGATGAAGGGTATTCTTCAGTCATGTTGTCTTCATTATGGTTAGGTTGAGATCTTAAATCCACCCGATTTCTTCTTACTTCCGTTCCACGCTCTGTACGTATAGTATAAGATCTTGGTGCTACTTGTGCCTGCACAAAACCTTTCTGCACCCAAATACCTTTCTCGTGATCTCTGAGACGGACTTGGTCACCCGATTTTAGATCAGATAAGCTTTTTGCTCGCCTGTCATGGAACAGTTTCTGTTTCGCTTGTTGACGTTCCTTACTCAGTCTGACCAACGCTGAGTTATGTGTATTAAGCAGTTCATCATGTATCGGGAGATTTGCTCTAATCCTCCTTCCCATCAGCATTTGTGCAGGAGAAAGTCCATTCTGTAAAGGTGTACTGCGGTAGATTAAAAGACTTTTGTAGAAATCTTCTTTACCTTCTTGAGCTTTTTTCATGAGACTCTCTACAGTTTTTACTGAACTTTCCACTAACCCATTTGAGCGTGGATACTAGTGGGGACGTGACGCAGTATGGACAAATTCCCATTCATCAGCAAATTGTCTAAATTCAGTACTGGAAAACTGAGGACCATTGTCAGTGAACACTTCCATAGGAACACCATGCCTTGCAAAGATTGACTTCATGCAATTGATTACGGCTTTACTAGTAGTTGTATGTAGGGTCTTCACCTCAGGGTAGTTAGAGTAATAATCAGTCACAACAATGTATGTTTTCCCATTACAATCAAACAAATCTGCGCCAACTTTCTGGTAGGTCTCTCTGGCACTGCGTGAGGACTCAGTGACTCGACTTGTTGTTTCGGTCTATACGCAAGACATAATTCACATGTAGCTGTAGTCTGTGCTATGTCTTGGTTCATTCTTGGCCAATACATAACTTCACACGCTCTCCGCTTACATTTTTCTTCTCCTAAGTGGCCTTCATGTATCTTGCACAGCATAGTTTTTCTTAGTCGTGCAGGTATGACAAACCTATTGCCTTTGTAAATAATACCATCGACAACTGTAAGGTCACTGCGGTACATCCAAAAATCATGGATAGACAGCGGGCACGCATGTTTTTCTGCCGGCCAACCTTTCAGAATGATATCTTTCAACACTTTCATTGTGTCATCTGTCTCAGTTTCTTTCCTAATCTGTTCTGGTCTTGCAAGAGACACTGGTAGAGAAGCTACGATCAAATTAACATAGGCTTCTATCTCTTCATCCATCAGACTTTTGAAACCTTCACTTTTGTCCACAGCACGAGAAAGTCTATCAGCAATGTACATGTATTTGCCGGGACAGTACAGCAAGTGTACATCATATTTCTGTAGTCTGATAAGCATTCGTTGAATTCTCATGGGACAGTCATGTAATGATTTAGTCATGATAGCTACCAATGGCTTGTGGTCAGTTTCCACTGTAAATGTTTGACCATACACAAACTAATGAAATTGCTCACATGCATATGTGATCGCTAGAAGTTCTTTTTCTATCTGAGCATACCTTGTTTCAGCACTTGTCAGTGCTCTTGATGCATAGATTACTGGTTGCCATGTATCCTCATGTTCTTGTAACAGCACTGAGCCTAGGCCAAATTGCGAAGCTTCTGCTGAAATTCTTATTCTTTTCGCAGGATCAAAGAATTTTAGCACTGGTTGCTCTGTAATGATCTGTTTCAAGTTTTGCCAACTTTCTTCTTGTTCATGTGACCACATCCACTCGTTATCTTTGTCCAACAACCATCTAAGAGAGACTGTTCGTTCAGAGAGTTGAGAAATAAACTTTCCTAAGTAAGTAATAATTCCTAGGAATCTTCTGACGTCGTCTTTGTTGTTAGGACGTTCCATGTTCACTATGGCTGATATTTTCCTTGGGTCTGGTTTTACACCTTGATCAGAGACCACGTCGCCCATAAAGGTAAGTGTATTCACGCCAAATTCACATTTGTCCTTGTTTAGCTTTAGATTCACTTTCTTGACAAGTTCCATTACTAGTCTCAATCTAGAATCATGTTCTTCCTTTGTAGATCCCCAGACAATAATGTCATCCATCATTGTTTCAACACCTGGAATACATTCAAAAATCATGTGTATCTTTTTGTGATATACTTCTGGAGCAGACAATATTCCATATGGTAGTTGAAGAAATCTGTATCAACCTTTTGGAGTATTAAATGTACAAAGCTTTGAGCTGGCCTCATCTAGCTTCATTTGCCAGAATCCTGAAGATGCGTCCAATTTACTGAACCATTTTGCTCCCGCAAATTGCGACACGATTTCATCTCTGGTTGGTAGTTTGAAATGTTCTCGTTTAATAGCTTTAATAGCTTAATCTCTGGGGTCTAGACATATTCTGAGTTGTCCATTTTTCTTTTCAACAATTACTAAGGAGCTTACCCATTCAGTAGGCTCATCAACTTTCTGTATCACACCCAAGGCTTCCATGCGATTTAACTCTTGTTTCAGTTTTTCTCTCAGCGCAAACGGCACTTTTCTACAGGGGTGTATCACTGAAGAAACTTGCGTGTCTGTATTTATTTTATACTCTCCAGGCAAACAACCTAGACCTTCAAACAAGTCTCTGTATTCTGTAAACATCGATTTGCAGTCCTCTTCTACTTGTGTCACCATAAAAACTTTCTTTCTCACAGGAACTTAATCCTAGAATCGGTTGCACATTTTTATCCACAATCAGAGATGTTTTAAACTGTTGTCCCTTATATTTCAGTGTCACTAAGCATGTACCTTTCACAGGAATTTCCTCCCCAGTGTACCATGTAACTTTCACTTTGGCCAGATGAATTTTAGGTTTTACTCAAAGTCTTATAGTCTTGAAACGATATTAAATTCACCTGCGTGCCAGTATCAAGCTTAAAGGGAATGACAATCTGGTTCACAGTTAAAGGGACAATCCATTCTTTCTTATCTGCACTGCAAAGTTCAATGCAATCCACAAAGAATTCCTTTGTTTGGTTAACAGCATGCACATTGGTTGTTTCACTTTTCATTTTACAGCATTTGGCAAAGTGATTAAGTCTACCACATTTCATGCAGGTTTTACCATAAGCAGGGCACATTTTAGGATTGTGAGCATTTCCACATCTACTACACATTTCCTTGTTAGACTGTGGCTTAGACTGCTTCATTCTTGAGAATGGAGGTTTGCTTGGCTCT